>NC_063057.1:24154382-24171542 GCF_018812025.1 Megalobrama amblycephala | reverse complement strand
ACAAAGATTAATAATTACAGTAATGTATTGCACATTGTTAGTTCATGTTAGATAATACATTAACTAATGTTAACAAATAAAAACCTTATTGTAAATGTTACCTATTTTTTTTTTTTTTTAAATTTCAACACAAAACGTATGACCACAATAACTTTAAGAAACATTTTTGTTTGTTTTTTAGATAAATAGGGGTTTGACCTGTAATGTGATGCAGTTAGACTAGGTTACATTTGATAAATATTATTAAATTCTAAAGAAATAAAATATATATTTTTGTCGAAAGAATTCCAGGCGCAGTTCACTCTCAGCCAATAAGATTCCACGTAGCATTTTCATGGATCAGTCGTCTCTTCTGATTGGTTTATAACTTTGACAGCATTTAATCCAAAAGCAATTAATTTCTGCAAGAGCACGGAAAGATTCGTGAGCGCACATGTGCAGTTTGAGCGCGCAGGACACGTTTGAGCATGCAGGAAACAGTTTGACGCGTGCACACGCAATATCTGAGCGAGAGGAGAGGCAGTTCATAAGAGAGCACTGTATATTTGAGCGCGCGCGTCCAGATTTGCGCGAGAGCAAAGGAAATCCGCGCGCGAGCGGACAGATTTGCGCTCGCGCATTACATTGATATGCTCTCGCGTCACAATAATGTGCTCTCGACAATTGACAGTAAAATAACGCCATAAGGACATGCGAATTATTGGACATTTAGAGGCAAACAGACGCATAGTGCAAACTTCGGAGATGGTTACATCCACAAAGAAGACCCCGACAAAGAGAAAGTGTGCCCGAACAACTTATTTCATTGGAGGCAACGAGATCTTTTCTGTTTCTTATGGGGTAAGTTTCCATAAACATCAAAGTTTGTGTAACAGATTTTATTTGACTCTGTCATGATGTATTAATTCTGTATGTTCTGGCGCTCGTTGTGTATTTGTGTGTGCAAAGTATTTTTCCCCTCGGGGCTTGCCGTATATAGGTTTGGGGCATGCGCACTTTTTGGGTACTGGTGTGCCGCGGGTTTTTCAGGTGAATATACATGTGTGGCAGAGAATAAAGTAAAAGAAAGTTCGGACGACTGTCGTTTATTGTTTTCTTATTTCCAAGTATTTTTAGGCGAACCCTACACGAACGCTCGGTCACATTGGTGGCAGCGGTTTTGTTTTGTTTTATTTGCTTTACGTGGCTCAGTGTTACGGCGTGTGTTTAACTAGTTAGTTTGCAGTTACAAGTTCTTAGCCAAGTTAACACGTGCGGGTTCAACGCGGCCATCATGTGGTTTAAAGACGAGAATGATTTTTATTCGAGACGGGACCGCGACAAGATCAACAGACACGTGAAAATCGAGCTACCGCCGCCGTTCTCCGGTGATGAGAAGCAGAGCTTTCTGTGCTGGACGCGGCAGTTTGAGGTCGCAGTCAGAGCGATCACAGAGGGAGACGGCGCTGCGTCAGTTAATTATGAGCTGGTGAGGATTCTGCCAACACGTTTGGCCGGCGCGGCATTTCTTTTGTGGGACAGTCTTCCTGCTACTGTTCAGGGTGATTATAAAACTGTGAAGGAAAGACTAAAAGAGGCTTTCGGGCAGAGGCAGTTTATGGATCGCTTCCGAGCCAGTTTATCAGCCCGCCCTCGTGCTCCGCGCGAAAGTTTGGAAGTGTATGCGGCAGAGATCAGCAGATTAGTGGACGAGGCTTTTCCCGAGTATGGCGACAAGGCCCAAAGAGAAGAAAAGTTTCGTCGTTTCTTGGCTGGTCTGGATCCTGTGCTCAGGGCTAAATGTCATGAACAAGGAGCAACTGATTTGGAGGAGGCAGTGATAATCGCAGGTCGGTGTGAAAATGCCAGAGACTCGATAAAGACTGATTACATGCCTGTTAATGCTGCCTACGGTAATAATGATGGAGGAGCAGTGGCTGCTGTTCACTCTGTGACTGATAATGGAGGGTTATACAGAGCAATGGATAGATTAACAGAAGAAATGAGAGACATGAGGATGGAACTGATGCGCTTGGGTGACGAAAACCAAAGACTGAAAGCAAGAGCGAGTCCTAGAGCTATGGATGAGTGGAGTGGAGATCGCTCTCAGTCTAGTGGAATGTGCCAGTGTGTCTGCGGGGGTCGTGGATGCCAGTCACGTGTCTTTGCCGCGCGGAGGGGTCGTTCACCTGAGAAAAAATATTTCCAACAGCATGATGAGCACACATCAGGTATGGATGATCGTAGTTATAAAGACTCATACTCTGCTCGGTCCCCTGCTAAACGCAGCCCTAGCCCCAGTCCTCGCAGATGGAACAGCTATGAGAATGACTCCAGAAAGCGGGGTGTGCGTTTCATGTCTCCTGGCGGAGCAGAGCGCCGCAATGGGCCGGGAAACGGATTTTAGCTGATGTTGCGGCCCAAACACCAGCTATGCTGCCTGTGGGCCCTGAAATGGACAATGTTGATGATAGTGACCCCATTTCAAAAGACATTAATGTGATTGGGATGCTGGTCGGAATGTGCTGTGCTATGTGAGAGGAGTGATTGAAGGTGTGGAGGTGCAGATGTTAGTCGCTGGTTCCAGTGTATTTCATAAGTGCAGACTTCCGTATGTCAGTTCCAACACTTCGTAATCGTCCACTGAAAAAAGACTATGTGTCAGCCCGTGCTGTGAATGGTCAAATGCTAGATACACTGGGCACCATCACTATAACATTTCAGCTGGGTGCTGAGTCGTGGCAGCATGTATTTCATGTGCTAAGAGAAACCACACAGACTGTGTTGCTGGGCTGGGATTTTCTGTTAAAAAATCATGCTTTGATGGATCTCAGCCATGCTAAGCTACAACTGTGGGACATTTCAGTTCCTCTCCTTACCAGCAAAGATTTCATTCCGATGTGCTGTAACGTGTCGCTGGCCACCGCTATGAACTTGCCACCCCTCAGTGAGTCAGTTGTGGCAGTTAAAGTGTGTTCACCCAATGCAGCCCTTTTGGCGAGTGACTTTGTTGGCTATCTGGAACCCAATGTGGCAGATTCTTCCGGCCTAGTGGTTGCTCACACAGTGGCCACGGTTCACAATGGACTGACCAAAGCTCGGATTTTGAATCCTACTGGACAGGACATTTCATTGAAACAAGGTATGCACCTGGGTGAGTTTTACTCAGTTGATGACTCTGATGTTCAGCTGTTTCATGTTCCAGCTGATATAACTACAGCAACCATTTCTGGTGTGACGCCTCCAGTGTCACTGGATGAGTCACCTATTTCTGAATCTGAGAGAGCTGCGCTTTCAGCATTGCTGTTGGAATTCAATGACATCTTCAGCTCCTCCAAACGGAATTCTGGTAGATGTACGCTAGTGAAACATCACATTAGAACTGGTGAGCAGACTCCCATCAAACAGCGTGCATATCGTGCATCCCCTGAAAAACGTGCTGAAATAGAGAAACAAGTGGCTGGCCTGTTAGCGGATGGCGTCATTGAGGAGAGCTGTAGTCCCTGGGCGTCACCAGTTGTTTTGGTGAAAAAGAAGTGTGGCACATGGCGTTTTTGTGTAGACTACAGACGCTTAAACAGTGTGACTATTAAAGACTCTCATCCTCTACCCCGTGTGGATGACACACTGGACGCGTTAGCAGGCGCAGTGTGGTTCAGCACACTAGATTTCTCTAACGGTTACTGGCAGGTGGAAGTTGCTGAGGAGGACCGTGAAAAGACAGCCTTTACGACAGGACAGGGCCTCTATCAGTGGCGGTCCATGCCGATGGGCCTATCCAACGCCCCCGCCACATTTCAACGTTTGATGGAGCTGGTCCTCAGGGGGCTCCCGTGGCACATCTGCATGGTATATCTCGATGACATTTTGATTTATAGCAAAACATTTGAAGAGCACCTGTCAAGTCTGAAAGAGGTGTTTTTGAGAATCCAATCTGCTGGTTTGAGACTGAATCCAAGCAAATGTCACTTTGCCAGAGATCACGTGGTCTTTCTGGGCCATGTCGTTTCTCAAAAAGGTCTTCAGCCTGATCCAAAGAACACGGAGAAAGTCTTAAACTGGCCTATTCCCCGTTCTCCTTCTGAGGTGAGAGCCTTTGTGGGACTGTGTTCCTATTACAGACGTTTCGTCAAGGATTTCTCTAAACTCGCTGCTCCACTAAATCAACTTGTTGGGAAAAACGTGCCCTTTCTGTGGACAGCTGAGTGCGACAAATCATTTAACCTTTTGAAGAATGTGTTGTCATCCGATCCTGTGGTAATATTGCCTGACTTCAGCGTGCCATTTAAAATCTACACTGATGCATCCAACTTGGCCGTTGGTGCAGTTCTCGCCCAGGACAGAGATGGACTCGAGCATGTGGTCGCGTACGCCAGCCGGGCATTGAATTCCACTCAGAAACGTTGGTCCACATTCGATCGTGAGTTGTGGGCTATTGTGTGGGTAGTGAGGGAATTCAAGCATTACATTGGACTTGCCTCGTTTACCATTATCACAGACCATCGACCACTCTTAGCACTTCGGCGTTTGTCCATTGATGATGATCCAACAGGAAGAAGAGGGAGATGGATTCTGGAGCTTGATCCATTGAATTGTGTCATTGTGCACAAAGATGGAAAACAGCACAAGAATGCTGATGCGCTTTCTCGCCGCCCTGATACACCTGGCCCTAGCGAGGCAGAGGCCAGTGTTGTGGGGTACTGGAAGTGAATGTGGTGAGTTCTAATCAAAAAGACTACATTCAATGTTCATCTCAAGTCACTGATTCGGCAGGAGATGCGACTGTTGAGGACTCACTTGACAATTCAGACAGTATGTCTTCCGTGAATGCTTTGTCTCACAGCTTATCAGATATTAGGGCAATGCAGCAGGCTGACCCCGATATTGAGACTGTTTGAGTTGGGTGATGCAATCTCAAAGACCATCCAGGAGAAAATTACAAGGGGCTTCTCAGTGTTTACGGAAGCTTTGGACGGAATTTAACCGTCTCTCTATCAGAGATGGACTGTTATGCCGCACAGTTTTCTGTGCCCCTCACAAGTAGCTCCTGTAGTCCAAATGGTTGTTCCCTCTGCTTTAATATCTGATATTCTTTTGCAGCTGCATGGGGCCCCCAGCTTCTTGCCCATTTCTCTTCTGAACGTGTGTGGGAACGTGCGAAGACAATTTTGTTACTGGCCTTCCATGCACAGGGACATCAAAGCATGGTGTGAGCAGTGCAAAGCATGTCAAACGCGAACGCGGTCCGATTCCAACACAATGTGCACCTATGGGTGGGTCCCAGTCAGTGCGGCCATTTGAAAGAGTGGCTATGGACATATTAGAGCTGCCTGTGACTTCAAAAGGCAACCGGTATGTGCTGGTTGTCGAGGACTATTTCACAAAATTTGTCAATTTGTATGCTTTGCATAATCAGTCAGCACAGACAGTGGCTCGTTGTCTGTTTGAGGACTATGTTCTGATTCACGGCGTTCCAGAGACATTACATTCGGACCAGGGTCGTCAGTTTGAGGCAGAGGTGGTTCAGAATCTCTGTCATCTGCTGAACATTAAAAAGACACGCACCACTTCCTATAATCCGAAGTCGGATGGTATGGTTGAGCGCTTTAATCGGACTTTGATTGATCAACTAGCTAAGACTCTTTTGACCTATAGAGGGGAATGGGATGATTATGTGAAGCATGTGGCTTTTGCTTACAACACAACGACTCACTCCACCACTCGTTTCACACCTTACTTCTTGACCCACGGTCGGGAAGCACGAGTCCCTGCTGATGTACTGTTACCCACTCGTGCTCTTGACTCTCAGATGTCAGCATCTCATGCTGAGTTTGTTTCCTCGTTGCTGACTAAACTGAACTCTGCCTTTAGCAGTGCAAGGATGCACGGTGACGCAGCTCACGACCGTCAAAAACTATACCATGATGTTGGCTTACGTCACCAGCCTTATGATGTAGGTGCCATGGTGTGGCTCCACAACCCAGTGGAGAGCCGCATGAAGCTGGCACCCCACTGGAAGGGACCTTATAAAATTGCACAGGTCATGGACTCAGGTGGGGAACAAGGACTGACTTACAGGATTGAAAATCCTTTTGACTCTGGTGAAAGGGTGCAGGTAGTACACTATAATAGGTTGCGGCCTTACACATTGCCTGTGTCTCCTCTGTCACAGAACCGGACACTGTCTGAATGCTCAGGACTCACAGCCCGAGTCTCTTTCCCTGGAGTCAGGAGTTTCTGGTGGAGAGGTGTGTGTTCCTCCACAGGTGGATCTGAGTGTGCTGTCTGACCCACCGTGTTCAGTTAAGGGGTCTGTACCAGACATGAGTAGAACTGGGAGGGTTCGTAGACCTCCTAGTCATTTAAATGATTTTGTTTTGTATTGAAGGGCTGCTTTTCTCTGTGAATGAGAATTTGTTCTATTGCTGAGCATGTTATTGCTGGGAAAACAAGGGAAAAGACAAAAGTGCTTTGTACTCTGTTTCATTGTTCACAGCTGTTTATTGTTTATGACTGTGAATGTTGTTATTCTGATACATAAACGGGGACGTTTATTTTGTGAGGGGGGGACGTATGTAACTTTGATTTTAAATTTGTGATTTTATTTGACTTCTGTCATGATGTATTAATTCTGTATGTTCTGGCGCTCGTTGTGTATTTGTGTGTGCAAAGTATTTTTCCCCTCGGGGCTTGCCGTATATAGGTTTGGGGCATGCGCACTTTTTGGGTACTGGAGTGCCGCGGGTTTTTCAGGTGAATATACATGTGTGGCAGAGAATAAAGTAAAAGAAAGTTCGGATGACTGTCGTTTATTGTTTTCTTATTTCCAAGTATTTTTAGGCGAACCCTACACGAACGCTCGGTCACATTTGTCATTTTGTGTTCATTCTAAGAACACGTAGGCTACACGTTATCTCATGTGTCTTTTGTTATTAGCTAGCTCAGAACTGTTGTTTTATTTGTAATCATTAGCATCGTATCACTTGCCAAAAACCCCCATTACTATAATGGGCTTTTTAGATGGTAATGTTAGCATCTGCTATTAATTTGAATAACGCTTCAACTGCTTGAATTGACTGGTGTGAATGACTTAGCTCATGTAAACCTTACTTTTCTTGAATTGAATGTGACGCTAATAATTTTAGCCAGTTACTACTTCTTAACAAGGATTTACTAATGTAATAGTAAATGTATCAGATTAAATTCCTACGTAAGTAAAAGTATAAAGTATCCGTAGCCGTAAAATGTGCGTTATAAGTCAAAAGTAAAAGTATTTATTGAAGAGTTTAATGTACAGGATTTTTTTAATCCTTTGACTCAAACCAGGTCTAACCACTAACTGAGGTCTAAACCAGGACTATACGGTTATCACAGAATCCTGTTCAAAAAGTCCTAATGTCAAAAAAGATAAATTACTGACATTTACAATGCACATTATCCTTTATTATTAATAGTATGCGGTCCGATTTTTCCCGTTGCGTCTGTCGTTGCTTTGCAACCATGCAGCTTTACAGGGGGTATGGCTTATCTAAATGAGATGTAAATGAGCCCTTTTGTCACTCCCAGCTGGTGAGAACAGGCGAGAACTGCAAAACTAGAAGTTATTTTTCTGCCCTTTGAGCTTTTTTGAGTGCCTACCTTCAAAAGAATCTGTGAATAACTCAAAATGCCCCAGAACCGACTTGTGTCCCTACTTTCCGTGACTGGTCACATTTTCAAATGGAGAAAAATAAATTAAAGACAGGAGTCATATCAACTTTTCAGAAATGTAATATTTCATTTTAAACTACAGTTTTAGTAGATTGATAAGCTATTTAATAGGCTAAAGAGTGAAGAATAATTCACTGGATAATGTTAAATAACTGAATAATATTCCCTGGAATATTGGAATATAACAAACAAAACATCTTATTTTATTGCATTTCTCAACTGATAGGCTATGTTATATTAGAATTATTATTAATGTTTTTGTCATTCTAGATAATGAAATCTGCTGAGAAAGCACTGTTTATCTATGCATTTACATAGAACTATACTCAAACTGCGATCGCTCACGGAGATAATAAAATAATTTCCACAGAGTTGTGTTTACTTGAAGGTTTATTAGCGAATTCATGGTTATATAGTAAATGTTTCTATAATTACGTTTTTTTAAACAAGTAAATCTTGCGGTGGCTGTACTGGACAATTTTCTCAGCATCAACCTGCTGAATGAAGAGCAAAACGCAGACGACTTCACAAGACTACTTTTGAGACAACAGAGAGAGAATTAAATTCAGCGCTTTGATTTCCAACATGTGCTTGTTCATGGCTATATTTCTTAGAGACAAGCTACATAACTAGCTACATTTCAGGCATTTATGTAACACATCTAATCTGTGCATTAATGGCTGTTATGTTAAATAAAGTAAAGCAAAGCAAAGCAGGTAAGTATACTTTACCTGTGCACGCTGTTGTCTCGTTTCCCATCAGATGCATTGTAATGGCGATCCTGTGCGCAATTCCGAAAACACCCACAAGTTGGCGGCATTTATCAGTAAATCCAATATTACAAAACCGATATCCGATTATGGTAAAATGCTTAAATATCAGGGAAAATATCGGTAAATCAATATATCGGTTGATCTCTAGTTTAAACCGATAATAAACCAATAATCAGGTAACAAGATGAACAAAACCAAGAAAAAACTAGACTAAAGTGAAAGGTCCCTGACAGATATAGTGACAGCAGTATGATGTGACATCTGTTTATTGGTTTGTGCTGCAGAACCAGCTGAAGGAGACACAGAGGTCGTTCCAGCAGAGGATCCAGCAGAGAGAGAAAGATCTTCAGCAACTGAGAGAGGATGTGGAGTCTCATAAGGTGAGTCTGGAGAAGAAGAGAAGTTTGAGAAGTCTCAGTCAGACTCACTGAAGCCACTGTGTGATTGTGATGTGTGTCCTAACAGAGCTCTGCACAGACAGCAGTGGAGGACAGTGAGAGGATCTTCACTGAGCTCATCTGCTCCATTGAGAGAAGCTGCTCTGAGGCCACACAGCGGATCAGAGATCAGGAAAAGACTGCAGTGAGTCGAGCTGAAGGACGACTGGAGCGACTGGAGCAAGAGATCAATGATCTGAGGAGAAGAGACGCTGAGCTGGAGCAGCTTTCACACACACAGGATCACATCCATTTCCTGCAGGTAACAGAGATCTAGAAGAACAGGATTATAGTGGACTTGAGCAAGAGACTCACAGAGAAACATTTCATGAGAGCAGAATGAGCCTTTGACTGAAGTGTTGTCAGGAATTCTGTTTTGTGTTATATAATCATAAGGTAGATCCTCATCTAATCATCTTGGTTTAAAATAGACGACACTTATAAATGCATTTCAGCTCTGGAAATCTCTTAGGAAAAATATTCGGAGCTCTTCTGGGATATATATTTAGCTGCCAAACTCCACTAGTGCCACGAACAGTTCAAAACTTCCAGAACATTGAAACGTTTTTTAACTAAATTTTCCCTTCTGGTTTCTTACATCATAGTGAAATCTTGATGATACCAATTTTAAGTAATGTTTACCAAAGTTGCTTCAAGTGATCTTCACATCTGATGAAATGGATTTGCATTTTCATAATTGTTTGCTTGAGGACCACACCCATGAGTATTTCCATCTAGATCGCATGGTGCACTACCCAGATGACTCCCTGTGCACCTTATATCACGCCGGCCTCTTAGAGCAGACAGAGGTGTGCCTGCCTGTGGATGGCCCTCAAGGGACATTCTGTGAGTATTTGGAGTCTGTGCTCTCCAGCTGTATTTCCCCCTTCACAGTGGTTGAAGAGGAGGAGGATCCCAAATACGGTGGTCCCGGACCTATCACTCTTTGTCCTACACATTCTGGAATGGACTCCTGCCTATTCTCCCAACCTTGAGCTCTCTTCAGCTCCACCGGTCCCACAAGGCCTACTGAACTTTCTGGTTCCGAATAGTTCCCTGGCCCTCCTTCCTCTGCTGGTCCTGTCCAGCCTCCAAGCTCCTGCATTCCAACCATGGAGGTCATCCAAAGCCCCATCGTCCTCGCAAGGTCCATCTGGCTCCTCGGCTCCTCCCTTTTCACTGGCTTCATTCAGCTTCCATCCATGTTTCACCAAGGACTTCCTGACCTCTAGCTGTGCCCTCCACCCCTTTGGCTCCACAGGGCTCCTGCTTCCCTCCAGTTCCTCCTTCATCTTTGCTCCCACCGGATCTGCCTCTGTCGTCCGAGCCCACAGTTCCAGAGGTGGAGCCGGGGAATCCATAAACAAAAAAATGTTTTGTTCCTTTTTCATGTGTTTAGTACCTGTGTCCTGTGCTGCAATTAGATCCTCATCTCCTCTCCTTTTTTGAACACACTGTTACAGCTTACTCTAAAATTCTATAAATTCAATTTACGCAATACAGTTGAGATTATGGCTGATGCATTTGATTAGGAAAATGGGTAACACTTTATAATAAGTTCCCTTTCGAGGCGAACTCGCGCTGCGTCCGATAGGTTGCTTTGGGAACACCTCCAACGTGATTGTGTCTGATGCACGTCTGTCAACTAGTCCAATGGCGAGAGTGAATGTCACAGGCGGGTGACGTCATGACCAGGAAAGGATAAATACACATCCGGCAAGACTGGCTTCAGCTTTTCTGCCTCAGCAAAGCGCTCTGTCAAACTGTCTTGTCTATTTATTGTTGTCTGTCCCGATATTGTGCAGCTCAATATTGTTATTATGGTGAACCAAGCATTTAAATTGTGTGCTTCTCCTTGCCCTCGTTTTCTAACAGGTGGGGACACACATGATTTATGTGTTACGTTTTTGGGAGCTGAGCATGCTCTTTCAGCATTCGAGGAGGCTGAAGGTGAGCACTGTGAGAAGCTTCCTTTGAGAACGCTCTGCTCCTGCCTCTCATTTTTCGAGGAAAGTGGGCAGGCAAGCGTTCCTCATGGCTCTGGACCCATGGCTGCTGAGGCAGTGCGGAGAAAGATGTCATGGGGTTCGCAAATGGATTTGTCAGTGGGGCTTTAGACGGGCATGAGGCATTGAGCAGATCCAGAGGCTTCTTCCACCCAGGGAGAGGGCTCGTCGCTTCAGAACTCCAGGTCTGAGGAGGTGGATATAATGAGCATCGATTTGGGGGAAGATGACTAGCCATCACCTTCCCCAGAGTATAAGGAGCTGGTGGAGGTGATAACTCTTGCTGTTGCTAAGTTGAATATTGAATGGCCACCCGAGAAACAGCACCCTGTTTCGTCCCAAAAGCAAGTTAGACAAGCGTTTCCTTCCTTCAAATAAATCACCTCCACCAAGGGGCCTTCCTTTCTTTCATGATCTTTATGATGAGTTAACGAGATCATGGAGGAAGCCATACTCATCCCGTCTTTTCAGCCCTCATGTCAAATACTATTCAGGTATAAGAGGGATGAAAGAGTATGGCAATGGGACGATGCCTCGGGTTGAACAGACGCTCACAAGCTATCTGTTCCCGGGTTCATCATCGTCCCTGAAGGCCCCCACGCTTCCCACTAAGCCATTAAAAGCTACATCAGGGATAGTGGGTAAAGCATATACGGCGGCAGGACAAGCTGGTGCATGCTTGCATTCGATGGCAACCCCAGCAGTACAGCTCCTCATACCGAGCGCAGCAGAAAGAGAGTGTCACTTCTCGTGCTCCACCTCAGAGATATGGTGGGCCGGGATGGCACTGTCAGCCCAGGCCTTCTAAGCCGAAGACAGACCTGAGGGTCTTGCTTCAGGCAAAGAAGTCTGGGCAGAAGAGGTCCTGACGCCAGTGGCGTCAGACTTCTAAGGGCAGCCCCACACGGGGTGGAGCAGTGTTCACCTCAGTATACGGTGCCCGCCCCACCTCGTGGCCCTCAGGGGGCCGTTCTGCCAACCCCGCCAGCCTTGGTGCTTTGGGGCGCAGCGGTTCCCAGTGAAATAGTGATGCAGAGCTCACAAGACAAACACAACGCTGCGTCACATTCGCATCCTCTAAGGAGAATAAATTTACATCAAATATGTGCTGTCAATACACCAGAGGCCAGCCTCGAGAGGTTGGTTCCCTTAGTAGATTTTCTGGCAGAGTGGAAATCTCTTCCAAATATTTCATGTGCTGGGTCCTGCAAATTATAGAGAAAGGTTACAAAATTCAGTTTTCACCTCTATACAAAGTAGTGCTTCAAACAACAATACTTCTAGAGCAGGCTCTGGTGTTCGAGCAAGAAGTAAAGACATTGTTAGCAAAGGAGGCTATAGAATGGGTTCCTGTTGCCGACAGAGTCTGGGTTTTACAGCCGGTACTTCTTGGATCCAAAAAAGGATGGGGGTTTGCACCCTATTTTAGATCTACGTCATCTGAATCGAGCAGTACGAAAGCTAAAGTTCAAGATGTTGACAATAAGTCAGATTGTGACTCAAATCAAATCTGATGAATGGTTTGTCACAATAGATCCTCCCGCAGCATAGGGAGTTCCTGAGGTTTGCTTTCAGGGGTTAAGCGCACCAATTTCGGGTTCTTCCGTTCGGCCTAGCTCTTTCACCCCGCACATTCACAAAATGCGTAGATGCAGCGCTGGCCAAGGCTGCAAGGCATACACATTTTGAATTACATCGACGACTGGTTGATATAAGCTCAGTCAGAGGAGATGGCAGTTCGGCATCAAGATGTCGTTCTCGCTTATATTCAGAAATTGGGGTTCAAAGTGAATGTCAAGAAGAGTGCTTTCTTCACGACAGAAGACCACTTTTCTTGGTGTGGTTTGGGATTGTCCCAGGGCCCTGTGTTAGGAGCTCGGTGTCATTGTGTCACTCTAATGACGGACGCTTCTCTCACGGGCTGGGGAGCGGTAATGGAAGGCCGCTCAGCTCAAGGTCTTTGGAGGAGTCATCAGCTCTCATGGCACATAAATTACCTGGAGATGATGGCAGGTCTTCAATGCGTAGAAGTATTTCCTCTCAGACCTGAGGGGCAATCATGTGCTGGTCAGGACAGATAATACATCGGTGGTCTCTTTTATAAATTGACTGGGGGGTCCACTATGCAAACTGGTGCACCAGATCCTCCTGTGGTCCCCGGGGAAGATGCTCTCCTTGAGAGCAATCTATATTCCAGGGACCTAGAATATAGGAGCAGACATCCTGCCGAGGCAGGGACTGAGGCCAGGGGAATGGAGACTTCACCCAGAGGTGGTGAAGCTCATATGGGAGATTTATGGCCAAGTGGAAGTGGATCTGTTTACGTCTCAGGATATGACGTACTGTCTACTTTAGTTCTCCCTCACACATCCAGCTCCACTTGGACTGGATGCCATGGTACAGATGTGGCCAAGGCTCCGTCTGTATGCATTTCTCCCAGTTGTTCTGCTCCCAGGAGTTCTGGAGAAAATTTGCCGGGAAGGGATAAGTCTACTGCAACTAGCACCTTACTGGCTGAGCCGGATATGGTTTTCGGACCTGATAACTCTGCTAGATGGCTTACCTTAGAGGATTCAGATCAGGAGGGACCTCTTATCTCAGGCGGGGGCCTGATTCATCATCCCCGTCCAGAAATGTTGAACCTGTGGGTGTGGCCTTTGAGGGGGCCCAACTCATAGAGTCTGGTCTCTCAACTTAGGTTGTAGAGACCATTTTTCACTCCAGAGCTCCTTCCACAAGGAAACTATATGCCCTGAAGTGGAAACTTGTCACTTCTTGGTGTCATTAACGGCAGTTAAATCCAGTATACTGCCCAATATGTTCAGTACTAGAGTTCTTAAAAAGTCGTTTTGCATCTGGGTTAACCCCATCTACACTAAAAGTGTATGTCTCATCTATTTCTGCCTACCATGCCTCTGTGGATGGTACTACTGTGGGGAAAAACCCATTGATGACTCGTTTCCTTCGTGGCACCCAGAGGCTGAGGCCTGCGACACGCACTAGGGTCCCTGCTTGAGATTTGGCCATTGTTTTAGAAGGCCTATCTACAGCTCCATTTGAGCCACTTGAGTCAGTCTCAGATAAGTTCTTGACACTGTCTTCTTTCTTGCCATTTCATCCTAAAAAGAGTAGGAGATCTTCAGGCCCTTTCAGTATCCCTGACTTGCCTTGAATTTGCACCGGGGATGGTCAAAGCTTTCCTTTACCCTAAACCTGGGTATATTCCAAAGGTGCTGACCAAAGTTCCTCTGCCTATAGTGCTGCAAGCCTTCTGTCCTCCTCCATTTCTAAACTCAGACCAGGAGAAATTTAATCTGATATGTCGAGCACTGGACACATATGTCCACAGAGCTGCCCTGTGGAGGAAAGCTGATCAATTATTTGTGTTTTAGACCGCATAACAGGGGTCGCCCTGCATCCAAACACACTGTAAGCAAGTGGATAGTCAAGGCTATTTCACTCGCCTACCAGGTCTCTAGTCAGCAATGTCCTTTAGCTGTCAGAGCTCATTCGACTAGGAGTATGGCGGCCTCCGAGGCCTTAATTTCGGGTGTTTCCCTCAAAGAGATTTGTGATGTGGCTGGTTGGTCCTCGCCAGTCACGTTTGTGAGGTACTATGACCTTGACCTGGACGCGGCTCCAGGGTCAGCAGTTCTACTGTCCTAGTGTGCCACAGTTTCACACAGACAGGTATTTGTGTTTATGGTGTTTTGGTATATCATTCCCAAAGCGATCCTATCAGATGCAGTGTGGAGTTCCCTCGAAAAGGGAACGTCTCAGGTAGCACATGTAACCATAGTTACCTATGAAAGGGGACGAGACGCTGCATCACGTTGCCATACTCCCTGCATCCCTGTGATCAATTTGCTTCAGCAGGTTTAGCTGAAGCCGGTCTCGCCGGTCATGATGTCACCCGCCCATGATGTTCACTCTAGCCATTGGACTAGTTGACAGATGTGCATCAGACCCAATCACGCTGGGGGTGTTCCCAAAGTGACCTATCGGACGCAGCGTCTCGTTCCCTTTGTCAGGGAACTATGGTTACATATGTAATCTGAGACTTTTTCTCGTGGCATTGAGATCCAATGTTGAGGAAATGACATCTATTTCTCATGGCCAGGAGTTAAATGCATAAACAACCTGCACAACGTGGAATTATCAGAAATGGATAAGCCTATAATCATGAGTGACATTTGTTGTTTTTACCTGTATCAGTAAATTATTTACAGAAATTTTAAGAAATCAATTTTAAGTTTGCTTGTTACTTGTTTATTTACTCCTTTATTTAATAATTTAAACATAACATTACATGCACTAAATATGTATCATTGTCCATCATTTTATGAGCAACTGGTGATGAAGAAAAATGCCACGTCGCAATATTGAAAATATTTCCATTTTAATCCTCTTGACTGACTGAAGTCCAATTGTTTGATTTTGCATGAGTGGCGTGCAAATCTCTGTAGGCGCGTTCACCAGCTCGCTCTAAAAGTGTTAAGATTTGCACAAGCCGTTCCTATGCAACACTGATGATAAAATGTGTGACCCATTTGGATTTTATTGAGGATAGTAAAACACTATGGAGAAAGTCTAACATGATTTTACTTAAAACACTTATTTATATTTCAAACTTGCACACATCATAACTGTACATACAAATTGTCTATATTATATATTGTTTTTTGCTTTTTTTTGCACTTTGTCTATCTTGTATATTATTCTTTTATTCTTTTTATTATCTGTGTCTTGTCTCTGGCACTCTGTTGCACTGTGAAGCTTCTGTCACTAAACAAATTCCTAGTATATGTAAACATACCTGGCAATAAAGCTCTTTCTGATTCCGATCTAAAACAGCCACTAAAATGACTGATGAAAAAGAGGGGAAAATATCATCCTGCAAGCTTTTTAAACTCATGAAGACCACATTTACTAGAATTTATCACATTCTATTGTATTTATTGTGGCAAATTTTGGAATGGGTGTGTGGGGGCCCCAACCCTTATTCTTTCATAGGGCTTCATCCTAAAAGTTTTCAACCCCCGTCTTTTAATGCATTGTGTTTCCTTCTGGAGCATCAGTGTATTGGCAGATGCTTTATCATCCAAATGATTTCCAAGAAAGTTCACATACAATGTAAATGGCAAATGCTAGAATTTGTAGCACTAATGTCATACAATGAATATGAGAAGTGCTGGATTGAGGAGAGTTACTAAAGATCAACAAGAGCCACACAAATAGCCACACAAATCTGACAGTACTGCAGGTTATTGTCTGAAGTGTGGAGGTGATGAGCTTTGATTTCTGTTTTCTGTAGAGTTTCAAGTCTCTCTCAGCACCTCCTGAATCTACAGATGTAAATGATGATCCCTTCAGTTCTCTGTCCGTTATTTGATGGCATGAAAGAATCTGTTCGTCAGCTGAGAGACAAACTGGAGGATTTCTGCAAAGAGGAGCTCAAGAAGATCTCTGACAGAGGTAAAGTGCTGGAGATTCATCTGCTCTCAGAAATGATCCTCAGTCATCTCATATCATGTAAAAGATCATATTAGAAATGTCTTAGGAACGGATGCAGGGATCATTTTCTCTTGACATGATAATCACACTCTTCTTGTCTGCTGATTTCCACAGGCACTTTCACCAACATTGTTCCCAGCACCAGGAACAACTTCCTACAATGTAAGTCACTAAGAAAACAAGCAGAAAAACTTACTGAGTGGTTCATGTTCTTCCTGTAGAAGGAGAAAGAAAACATGACAGAAGAGTTTTATAGTTGATCATGTAAATGATGATTAGCACAGGATATCTGGTAAACTGTACTGAGACCATCCGATTATTTATCACATATTCGACCCATGAACATAAATGAAAAATTCGTGGATTGTTTTTCATATTTTTATTTTTGTTTAAATCACACTTTATTCTAATCCACCACATGGAAAAACAATAAAACCAAAATGGATATACAGCTTGAGTATTCAATCTCTGCATGTGTGGGAATAAAATGGCCCTTTCCACTGATTGGTCAACAAAAGATCAAGCCATGCTGTCATTAGTTCTTACTCTGCTCCACGCAACAGAATAGTCTCTGATACATTTGTTCGGATTATTACAACTACATTTAAACTCTTTCTCATCAAACAGCCAGACTAATAAATGGCTCGACACAAGTCGTACCGCAGAACCTGATTTTGCTGAGTTCCTGGGTCAACATTTTTGTTGATCCTGGAACAATATTCAAATCAACCAATCAGATTT
>NC_063057.1:24012184-24151460 GCF_018812025.1 Megalobrama amblycephala | reverse complement strand
GAACGGGCAGACGGAGAGGAAGATCCAGGAGATTGGTCGCTTCCTCCGTACCTTCTGTCACAGCCACCAGGACTCTTGGAACCAGTTCCTGGGTTGGGCCAAGTACACGCAGAACTCCCTATGACAACCTTCCACCGGACTCACTCCATTCCAGTGCATACTCGGTTACCAACCCCCTTTGTTCCCCTGGTCAGGGGAACTGTTTGACTTACCATCAGTCGACTACTGGTTCCGAGAGAGCGAGAGGGTCTGGGACTCTGCACACCACCAACTGCAACAGGGTCTTGTGCAGATGCCGGATGACAGCCGACCTTCACCATTCCAATGCTCCAGCATACCAACCAGGACAGAAGGTCTGGCTGTTGACCAGAGACATCAGACTGTGCCTTGCTTTGCCGGAAGCTGAGTCCCAGGTTCATTGGCCCACTGTCACAGACACGCCAGGCTCCACCACTGTCCAATCACAGTGCATTTCCTCACCCAAATACTGATCACATGCACCTGCACCCAATCAGCATGCCAATCAGCCACCACACACACTCAGTCACCGTCCGGTCTCATTCGCATTAGGGACTAACCTCCATGCTTATCTCAAGGACTCCTGTTGAACTACTTACCTGTCTCCAGCATCTCCAAGTCTTCTCCTGTGTTCTCAGTGTGTGTGTGAGTCATCTAATGTCTTCTCTGTTTCATCTCTCACAACCATCACCCGGATCATCATCACTACGAACACAAAAGGACAGTATCATTCATATATCACTCACCATTCACTTAAAGATCTTCATTCAACTTACCTGCACTTCTGTATACTCTGCTGTGTGTTCAAAAAACAATCATTAACTGTATTTTCCAGTCTCCGACTTGTCTGTATTGTAACAGAGTCGAGTCGAGTATGGAAATAAATTAGTGCTGCTGTCAGCTTTGATACATACTTGTTGTGTCTTGTTGGGAATAATCTGAAGCTGTAGAAATAGACTGTCTCTTTCCACACACGCTTAGAAAATCTGGTACAAGTAACGCTAATGCAGATAAAGATAAATTAACTGAGAAAATATGAACACAAAAAGCACACGATTACTAGGCTAATATAAATGGTCTATTTGTGCTCCTCCAGATATAACAGATATTTTTTACAAGAATAAAACATGTTTATAATGCAATATGAAAGTGACATAGCCCTTTATCACCACACAGAACACTACACATAATATTGTTTCCACCTCATAATGACACAAAGCCATGTCAGATAGCAGAAGTAAGTTATTTCAACATTAGATGCTAGTTTGACAAAAGCTTGTCATTAAATATCTCTTCTCGTTATGTGGATCATTAGCAACGCACTGTAGGTTACAATGCAAACATGCACGACAAGTGTTCACGTTGCATGAGTGTTCGGTCTCAAACAAATTTGCGACTGCACTTTGTCAAATTTGACATTGATGTATGTAAAAAGAGTTAAAAAGAGTACAACTCTACACCCAAGCGAGATCAACGTGCATAAAATGATGAAAATACATATCGCTGAGATGAAATGGCTAATGTCATGATGACGCCAGAATGGTGATGAAGATTGCAGCCGTGTCTTAAATGATAGGCCTGGAAAGTCTTCAATGAAAATGATTTCTGAAACGAAATTCGAAAACGATTGAAGAAATCCATAAAGAGAGGATCTGCATGCTTCTGAAATTTGAAACATGAGTTTTTACTCTTATTGCCGTGACAGCTCAGTGACATTCAGAATGATAGGCTGACATGAATTTAAATGACACTGAAGCATTTTAAAAAATTCCGTCGTTAAAATTATTAGCGTTTTGACTTTGTAGTAGGACCATCAAATGGCCGGCAACATTTTTTGTGTGATTACTATTAGTCTATATAGTTGCAATAATAGGCCTATAACGTGCAGTCATTCACAGAAGCTTACATTTGTATTAAAATATGTCAGTAATTTAATTGACTATGATAAAGTCTGGCCAAATTTTAAATGAGCTGTATCCCATGCTGGGAAGGGAACGTCAGCATCATCAACTGTGAACATGAAAGAGAATTCAGGGCTCTTATACTCCAGGTGTCAAGCAGTGATTGGCCAGACCTGTTATTATGAATAAATGACGTGGCATTTTAGTCTTCCTAGTAGAGCTTACGCTGGTGCTATCATTTCCTGTTCTACATAATAACTAGCGAATGCTAAAGACACTTATGGTAATTATTATTGTATGTAACATACAGAATAAGGAAGTAAGAAGACACTATAATCTCAGTACTGGTATGAGCAGTTATTGCTCATTGAGAGAAGCAACACACATGATGTTTGTCATGTCGCCTCGCACAGCCAGAACACAAACACTCTTCTGCAGAAAAACTAATATAACAGAAACCCTTTACATGTCAAACATACAGTCACACTAACAGGTCTTTCCCTCAAAAACACATGAAATAACGCTTAATTTCAGCATTTACTCTCCTGATCCAGACCTGTGCAAAGCATGCAGGGAACTAAAAATCAACTGCCCAGTTTCAGTTAATTCAACACTAATTATTCAGGTAGTTCCAACACAAATGAATTAAGTAAACTTCAGTTTTTACACAATAAAATTAAGTAAAGGCAAAATGTTCAGTAAATTTTAACTCATTTTAATTCAATTTAACAAGTAGAAAAAAAATATTTTTTATGGTGTACATTAATAGATCAGATTGATAATTCCTGATTGTGATGTGTTTTATCTCCATCAGATTCCCATCAGCTCTCCCTGGATCTGAACACAGCACAAAAATGGCTCCGTCTGTCTGAGGGGAACACAGTGATTAAATTAGCTAGCAGAGATCAGTCGTATCCTGATCATCCAGACAGATTTGATTATTATCGTCAGGTGTTGTGTCGAGAGAGTATGAGTGGACGCTGTTACTGGGAGATTGAGTGGAAGGGGAAATATGTGTCTATATCAGTGTCATATAAGAGCATCAACAGGAAGGGACGGGGTAAAGAGTGTTTGTTTGGATCTAATGATCAGTCCTGGAGTTTGATCTACTCTATTGACAAATACTCATTCATACACAATAACACAGAGACTGAACTCCCTGTAAAGCCCATCATCAGTAGAACAGTGAATGAGGAGGATCACTATAGAGTAGGAGTGTATGTGGATCACAGTGCAGGAACTCTGTCCTTCTACAGCGTCTCTGGAGACACAATGAACCTCATCCACACAGTCCAGACCACATTCACTCAACCGCTCTATCCTGGGTTTTGGGTTTATAAAGGATCATCAGTGAAACTGTGTTGATGAATCAGAACAGACTGTAGAGAGATTCTACCCATAATGCTTTGAGCTCATGATAAATCAGTGAATTCAGACTGTCATACGCTGGGTTGACTAGATGATCCAAGATAAGAGGCTTGATGGAGAAAGATTATATTACACTTATATTTAATAAAAATCAGGGATAAACACCAGCAGGAAACGTTAACAGAAGACAATGAACATAAGATGACTGAGGGTTTAAAGGGTTAGTGGAAATGGAAATCCTGTCATTAATTACTCACCCCCATTTCGATCCAAACCCTTGAAGGATTAGTTCACTTTCAAATGAAAATTACCCCAAGCTTTACTCACCCTCAACTCATCCTAGGTGTATATGACTTTCTTCTTTCTGATGAATATAATCGCAGAAATATTCATAAATATCCTGACGCATCTGAGCTTTATGGATGGAAGCACTTTCTTCAGCTCATACTCATTGATCCCTATCACTGCCATTATAAAGTTTGGATCCGTCAGGATAATTATTAATATTTCTGCGATTATTATGATGAACACATTTAATTTAGGCTTTTACTCGCATGTAAACATTGATCACTGAACATAAGCAGAAGCTCAACCTAACCTGAATAACACACCAGAACAAACCTCTTCCAAAAGCTCAAACGTGCTGCGTAACACACGAGAATGAACCTTATTGGTTAAGAGTCCATGAAGACAGAGACATACAGGTGATCATGACAGTAACAGTGAGATGTTATAGAGTCTCTTCATTACATTAATACTACACCTGAACTTCTGTCACTGAAATATCATGTTTAGGTTCTTCTATCCCACTTTAGATCCCACTAAACTCCATAATAAAAGTCAGAGAAGGTTTAAGGATGAGTGAGAGAAACAAGATATAGACAGCAAGAAAAACCCAGAAAAACAGGCAAGGAATCTAATAGAGAAAAGAGGAAATATGAGACAGAAGAAGATGGAGACACACTGAGACTCACTGCAAACATGTCTGGATGAATACCAGCAAATCCAAGACTTTCAAAACTGAATTTAACACATTCAAAGATGATCTCAAAAGACAAATGGAGACTGAATTTGCAGATTTCTTTAAAGAAAGAAATACAGGAACAGAATGTCAAAGTCAAGGGAATTAAGACAGATTGAAGAGAATGAATCAATCCCACAGTTTATTGATCAATTCCTGTAAATGTAGGATCTGGGGATCAAAAACCTGAATGTGTGTGTGTGTGTGTGTGTGTGTGTGTGTGTGTGTGTGTGTGTGTGTTACATCAACCATACATCTGTGTTGTGCTTTATTTTCTTTGTTTTTATATTCAGTATAATCATTTATCATCATCAGTCATGTATGTATTTAATTTACACATTTTAGCATTTATTCATTTTATTATTATTATTCATGTCATTTTGTGTTTTTATATTTTATGTTACCTTATTTCTTGTTACTGTAGTTTAATTTTCTGATTGTGGGTTTCACAGAATGTGGCATGTTTGTCTTCATGAATAGGAGATCAGAGGAATATCACAGTTTCAGGGTTTTATGGGATGTTGTTGTGAAGCAGTCTGGAATAAACACACTTGTTGTATTGTCAGAGAGCTGGAGCTGTAACAACTTTGTCACATACATTTATCCTGCCAGAGTTGTGTAGGAAGAGTAGTGGACTCATGGAATGCCCACAGACTTCCTGGAATTATTAGCAATCAGATTTTGCAATCCTAAATGACCACGACATCAACATTTAGCATCGACCCATTCTTAACAGAAGAGGACTGAATATGCAGAGCAATCCTTTATTGAGCAGTTTCCTGACCTGTCCATCCTATACAACACTGCAGAGTCCAGAGTGTGTTCCTTCAGAATCCATTATTTCATTCCAGTTCCCAAGCCATTGGAGAGAATGAGTCTGTGGACTCGCTAATTAATATTAACTAAAAATTCCCTTGTTTGATGTGTACTATATTATCATGATAAAATGTTGGTAATACATATGTAACTGTCCGTCATTTATTTATTTACCAAACAACGGTAATTTTCTTTAAATCTGCCAGTTATGGAGGGTTTCGGGTAAGCGGATCCACAGCAGCTTTGGTGCCTACACTCTGTTGTTATGTACCGTCATCATTATCCTGCGTTCTCTTTGGTTTGCTGGCATATGGGGGATTTCATGCGCAGGGAAAGCTGTCCGCGAAGTACTCCGTCCAAACTGAAAAATGTGCTGGTGCTGCAAGATCTCGATCACAGAACATCACATTGTATTTGATACAAAACTAACTACACTAAATCAAATGGGGAAGTCATAACTGAAACTATCTTAATAGTATTTAAATTTCTCCATAGAGAAATGTATTTTTTTTACGAAAACGTATAAACTGTTAAAGACAGACATACTGTAACTATCTGAGGTTGTTAATGATAGTATATGCATTTGTTATTAATTTGCATTTCATTTCATCTTACTTTTTAAAGAATAGTTATATTTTATTATAGTATAGTATTATTATAGTATTATAGTAGCCTATATTTAATATACAAGTATTTATCACACTATACGTATAATATATTTATTATATTATACAATAAGTTCGACCTGCATGATTAATCGTTAAAAGATCATGATCTCAAACACTGATGTGATTTTATTCCTAAATGTCAACGATTCGTCTCTGTCTATCGCCGCTGCCATTGAGCCAGAGAGAGCAGTTGTCATGTACAGGTATGAAACAGCTTCACAAACAGTCTTTTTAACATCACAGTATCATTATTTCTGTCTTACAATGATTAAAAATCTCACAGAAGTATATAAAAGTTTATAGTTCAGATATAAACACTACAGTAGTGAGTAAAGCAGCTTTTGAAAGTAACTTGATGCTTCAAATAAAGTGAATGATGAAATTGTTTGTCATTCAATCATTTATTCAAGAGATGTGTTCAAAAACACTGCCCGTCTCATTTATAAAGAAGTCACTGCACGCTACTGAAATATGAATATACATTTCTATAGCTCTGACTGATTTTAAAGTGTCATCTGCTTGTAGAACAACACTGAAATAAGAATGCGCTGTTTATCTTTCAATCAGTTATTACATGTTAAAGTTGTGCTGGTTACTATAGCAACAGTAGGCTTCCGGCAGGTTTTCTTCATGAATTGTCACTGGACAGTAGAAAAGTGAAAATGGAAGCATTTTATTAAAGTTAAAATAAGATAAACCCCTCATATCATGGAGAGGTGTGTTATGAAATGTTTGGTATATCCCCCACCCAATGAACAGGTGGATCCACTGTGTCTGCACTCAACAAAAGCTCAATTCTATCACCTTGGCTGCTAAACTTCTCCCCTTCATCAGCCTTAAGGATGCCAAAACACTGATACATGCATTCACATCTTCACGTCTCGACTTTAGCAATGCCTTAATTCTTTATTGGTTTACCTGTCAGCTCCATCTCCAGGCTTCATTATATACAAAACTCAGCTGCTAGAGTTCTGCTCAGCTCCCATTACTGCCATTCTGTTTGAACTTCACTGGTTATAAAAAAAAAAAGAGCTTTTTTAGCCCTGACAAAGGCCTGTGTGCTGAAACGCGTTGGCAAAATAAAGTCTTGATCTTTTGGCTCCAGTTTTTTGTTTATTTCTGATCCCTCCATGCCACAAGTGTTGCGGGTTTTATTCAAAAATAACTCAGCTTTTATTCCATGCACCTTGTTGGATGTGTGAAGTTGCACCAGACTAATTATATCACACTCCTCAATTACACAATTAGACAATTAGAAGCCAATGCATACACACAGTGTTGTGCGAGTGTTTTTAAGACACTCACCCAGCACTGCATGGGGGTTTCTGGCTACAGAATTTCCCAAATAGCTGCTCTGCAACCAAATACCCAGACTAGAACTAAAGGATTGTAAATATTTACTACACTGACACCTGGGGCTGTACCATGAAGCCGGATTAGCTGGCTGGCCAGGTAAATTTCAGATTAGTTTGCGGCAATCCTGGGGTTTATGTACCATGAAAGTAGCTTGGCTGATCGGCTAACCTGCTCTGGGGCAGGTTTTGTTCTGGTTCAGAGATCTCAAACCGAAATTGGACCAATCAGATGTGAGCTAAGCGACACTGACACATCCAACGCAATATAGTCACTCCAAATTAAAGGTCACTATATAGTAAAAATATAATTGTATGATCAATATTATTATTAATCCACTACACACAAACAATTTTACGTGAACAACTATTATTAAGAATTTTGTTTAAATTAATACAGCCCGGAAAGTACTGTGTAATTACAATGAATTTACAGCATAACTTTCGATAATTATAGTGTAACTATACAGTAAGTATGTGTAAGTATAGGGGAACAATATGTAAAGTCTTGAGAATAAAGGGTTAACAACCAGGAAAATATCAAATTATTTATACTGTAAGTATTTTAGAGCTAAGGGGTACTTGTACTGTTATGATAGACAACAATCTTACATTTGGGAGCAATTTAGCGAGAAAATGCACTGATAAAGTTAAGGAAAGTAGAAAGAACTATTGCAATCTTTATTAATACATGGGGAAATATGCTTTTGTTTCATGTAGTTACAGGGTAAGTATGACATTACGGGCCATAAATTAAAGTGGAGCTTGTTACCCTCTTGTTTCATATAGTTACAGATTGTTGTCTATCATAACAGTATAAGTACCCACATGGAAAAAACCTATATAAACATATATGTTTCAATATAGGTTTTGATATAGGTTTTACATATATGTGACATATATAAAATTGGCCGTTTTCCTATATTATATGTACATATATGTACATATATGCACACATATATGTACACATATATGTACACACATATATATATATATATATACACATATATGTACATATATGTACACATAATATAGGAAAACGGCCAATTTTATATATGTCACATATATTAAAAACCTATATCAAACCTATATTGAAACATATATGTTTATATAGGTTTTTTCCATGTGGGACCAATTTCACGTGTTCGTGTAGCGGTGTGTTTTCTGCGTTGTGTCGTAATCAAAGACAGACTGCGAAAAATCTTGCCATCAGGTCCTCACTTTATTCTGTATAACACAAATGGCAATATATGAGGACTTGTGCAGCTTACAAACAGCATGCGGCAGCAACGCACAACGCTGAGAAAGAGAGATATTAAAAGTAACTTAAGTAAAGAAAAATAATCAACGAAACATCTGAATGTACATCACAGAGGGGTTTTGGATTACAATCATACAAATATATCATGTGAATTCAGCTGTTACATGAAACATGGCCTTAATTGAATCACCGCAAAAACTTTGTGCGACCTACCGCTGTGATGTCTCATGCAGACTGGGAAGCAGCAAAGTGCGTCAACACCCCAAGTCAGCATGGCGGCAGGAAACCCCAAATATGGTCATGGCAAGTGGAATCACAAAATAATTGTCTAAATACATAACTGCTACATTCGCACATACATAAGTTCTTGCATAATTTTTTTCGTTAATTCTTAGTTTTTGCCTTGATAATAGAAAATATGAGCTAGGCATCATGTATGACAGTCAAAAATGAGATATGAGCTACAAAATGACCAGATCCTGCCATTAGCTATATAGAAGACATATCTTGTATGTATAGGGCTTATATGTGGATATGAAGAAGCAATACAGGAGACCTATATTTCCTGTATATGCACATATATGCACCTCAATTTTGCCTATATGTGGCATATATACGCATATATGCAGTATATATACGCATATATGCAGCATATATGCGCATATATGCAGCATATATGCAGTATATATACGCATATATGCAGCATATATGCGCATATATGCAGCATATATATTATCATATATGTGCATATATGCAGCATATACGTGCATATACACTGCATATAGGTTTCATATATGCGCATATATCCACATATAGGTTCTTTCCATGTGGGTACCCCTTAGTTCTAAAATACTTAAATTTAATACTTAAATTTGTTATTTTCCTGGTTGTTACGCCTTTATTCCCAAGACTTTACATATTGTTCCCCTATACTTACACATACTTACTGTATAGGTACAATATAATTATTGAAAGTTACGCTGTAAATTCGTTGTAATTATGCAGTACTTTCCAGGCTGTAATAACAAAAAGGCCAGATAAACTGAATGTTTGTGGTCAGATCTGACTGCTGGTGTTTAAGCATCATCAGATAATCTTGCAACTTAAGCTGCTTTCATTCTCTGCAGTGTTCTGAGTGTTATAACACATGGGGAAATCTCTAAGCACTGGGGCCATTTTGGGGATTTCCGCCTGGATTTTGTCACGTTTCAGTTTATGCTTGGACTTTCCGTTTGTATTTTGATTTGTTCCTGTTTCCAGCCACTACTTTGTGAAGAAATGGTTACCATCATAATTATTTTGGTTGTTTCAGCTGTTCGTCATTTATCATCTCGTTTCTGTCTATGATTTAATCTGCACTCTTTGTTTAGTCTCTGTTATATTAAGATGTGTTAGAATTAAACCTTTTGAGTTTTTGGAAACTTGATTCATCCGTCTACTTTGGATTACCTGCATACATTGTTATCTTAATTTATCTTTAATGCGCTTAGCCAGATAGTTGTTGCAGATGACTTTAACCTGTTAAGATTTTATGCCATTAGGAGAAACATTTGCCAGATTCACTGAATGTTAGTGGTTAGATCTGACTTCTGGTGTTTAAGCATCATCAGAAAATATTGCACTATAATCTGCTGTTGCAGTTGAGTTTACACAGTCTGCTGTGTTGTGAGCATTATGACACTCAGGTCTGCTGGGAAAATGTCTTTAAATGATGCTGTTTAAACTAGCCAGATCTCTGATCAGAGTATTGTTTGTTTAACAATTGGTATTTATTATGGTATTAATTTAGATCTTTGATTTTTCTGGATATCCCATACTTTCAATTATTCGTTCATAACGTAGACAGAAACACACTACAACAGATTTGGCTTTACGATTTGCCGGCACTTTTTTCAAACGTCACTCAGAAACAGGAAACAGGAACACTGCAGTTCAGAGAAACTGAAACTTGAAGTGCAGTTGAGCTGTTGTGTGTTAGTGTCTCTGTATTCATGTGGTAAAATGGCAGAAGTCGGAATTTCTCAGGATGAGTTCAGGTGTTCAGTATGTCTGGATCTCCTGAAGGATCCAGTGACCATTCCCTGTGGTCACAGTTACTGTAAGATCTGTATTACAGGCCGCTGGGATCAGGAGGATCAGATGAGTGTCTACAAATGCCCTCAGTGCAAACAGACCTTCAGCCCAAGACCTGCTTTAGCTGAAAACACCATGCTGGCTGAAGTGGTGGAGAAACTGAAGAAGAGAAAACTTCCTGCTGACTGTTACGCTGGAGCTGGAGATGTGCAGTGTGACGTCTGTACTGGAAGAAAACACAAAGCTGTCAAGTCCTGTCTGGAGTGTCTGAACTCTTACTGTCTGAATCACCTTGAAGATCATGAGAGTTTCTTTAAAAGAAAGAGACACAATCTGACTGAAGCCACTGGACGACTGCAGGAGATGATCTGCCAAACACATGATAAACTCCTTGAGGTTTTCTGCCGCACTGACCAGAAGTGTATATGCCTGCTTTGTCCGATGGATGAACATAAAAACCATGACACTGTATCAGCTGCAGCACAGAGGACAGAGAATCAGGTATGAAATATAATCTAGACACCAATGAAATAATGCTGACACTATTTATATTGGCACCCACACCTCTGTCTCAGTCCATATGAACTCAGTTGTTTATAGCTTCACTTCAGGCTTTGGCTTCTGTTCTGTGTTTTCAAAATCAATTTTTGATGAAATTTGTGATGCCCATCTTCATGTAAATTAGAATGACTGATTCCTGATCAACATTTTATAACTGTTGGCATTTATTAGTTATTAACAGAAATACTCAATGTAGTGATTCAGTAAGCCACTTTTTTTCTTCTTTTTTTTTGGTCATATAGAGCCTTAGAGGCTCATATAGAGAAGAAACACTGTCAGTGTGAAGCTCTACATCTGTGTCAGTTTCACTTTTATGATACTTATGTTTACAGGCCTTATGCTTCATGTAAATTCATGTTTGATGGTGGAAACTAATCAATCATTCCTTCAGGAGTTTGAACCTACAGCCATTGGTTATTAATTCTACTGTTGCTGGATTTTGGTGAGGTGAAGGGATGAAGCGAAGACTCAGTAATGCAGAAGATAAGGATTTTTATTAGTTATGCTCATCCTGTGCGCTCACAACAGAAGACAAACACGTGGAGCATGAATGTCTGAATCCTGGCATAGAACCAAAACCAAACTAGACATGAGTGCCGGAATCCGAACACCACGCTTTGAACATGAAACAAGGCACACAGACAAGAGATCGCACACTCACACAAAGACAAGATAATAAAGAAGCATCAGGGCTCTGTCACAAAACAAAGAATAAACTAGACTGAAGTGACAGAACCCTGACAGATATAGTGACAGCAGTATGATGTGACATCTCTGTTATTGGTTTGTGCTGCAGAACCAGCTGAAGGAGACACAGAGGTCGTTCCAGCAGAGGATCCAGCAGAGAGAGAAAGATCTTCAGCAGCTGAGAGAGGCTGTGGAGTCTCATAAGGTGAGTCTGGAGAAGAAGAGAAATTTGAGAAGTCTCAGTCAGGACTCACTGAAGCCACTGTGTGATTGTGATGTGTGTCCTAACAGCGCTCTGCACAGACAGCAGTGGAGGACAGTGAGAGGATCTTCACTGAGCTCATCCGCTCCATTGAGAGAAGCCACTCTGAGGCCACACAGTGGATCAGAGATCAGGAAAAGACTGCAGTGAGTCGAGCTGAAGGACGACTGGAGCGACTGGAGCAGGAGATCAATGATCTGAGGAGGAGAGATGCTGAGCTGGAGCAGCTTTCTCACACACAGGATCACATCCATTTCCTGCAGGTAACAGAGATCTAGAAGAACAGGATCATAGTGGACTTGAGCAAGAGACTCACAGAGAAACATTTCATGAGAGCAGAATGAGCCTTTGACTGAAGTGTTGTCAGGAATTCTGTGTGTTATGTTATATAATCATAAGACAGATCCTCATCTAATCATCTTGGTTTAAAATAGATGATACTTATAAATGCATTTCAGCTCTGGAAATCTCTGAAAATTTCTTCTGGGATATATATTTAGATGCCAAACTCCACTAGTGCCATGAACAGTTCAAAACTTCCAGAACATTTACACTTTTTTAACCAAATTTTCCCTTCTGGTTTCTTATATCATGGTGAAATCTTGATAGTATCAATTTTGAGTAATGTTCACCAAATTTACTTCAGATGATCTTCAAACCTGATAAAATGGATTTTCATTTTCTTAATTGTTTGACTGTTTCCTTGAGGATCACACCCATGAGTATTTCCATCTAGATCACATGGTGCTCTACCCAGATGACTCGCTGTGCACCTTATATCACGCGACTCCTGCCTATTCTCCCAACCTTGAGCTCTCTTCTTCTCCACCGGTCCCACAAGGCCTACTGGACTTCCTGGTTCTGAATAGTTCCCTGGTCCTCCTTCCTCTGCTGGTCCTGCCCAGCCTCCTGACTCCTTTGTCTCTGCTGGTCCCATCCATCCTCCAAGCTCCTGCATTCCAACCATGGAGCTCATCCAAAGCCCCGTCGTCCTCACAAATTCCATCCAGCTCCTCGGCTCCTCCCTTTCCACTGGCTTCATTCAGCTTCCCTCCATGTTTCACCACGGACTGTGCCTCAGCCCTCCACCCCTTTGGCTTCCCTCCGGTTCCTCCTTCATCCTTGCTGGATGATGAGCACCGGATCTGCCTTTGTCTTCCGAGCCCCCATTTCCAGAGGTGGAGTTATGGTTATGGTGGAATCCATAAACAAAAACTAGTTTGGTTCCTATTCCTGTGTTTAGTACCTGTGTCCTGTGCTGCAATTAGATCCTCATCTCCTCTCCTTTTTTGACCACACTGTTACAGCTTGCTCTAAAATTCTATATTTTCAATTTACACAATACAGCTAAGATGATGACTGATGTATTTTATTAGGATAATGAGTAACACTTTTTAATAATGTTCAAATTCAAGTCATTTTTAACTTATTAGTTAATAATGATCTAATCATTTACAAAACATGACTATATGTTCATAATGATAAATAAAAGATCAATATATTCTAAGTTATCTTAAAAAAATATGAAATCATGAAATAATCAAACAGATTGTTAGTAGATGATTAATGTTATTATTAGTTGATATATTAATCACTTAAAAATCATTGAAAAAAAATCAAGTCTTTTTTCACCTGCATCAGCAAATTATTCACAGAAATGTTAAAAAAACAAGTTCCAGTTTGCTTTTACTTGTTTATTTACTTATTTAATTAATTTTATTATCACAAGAAATGACACCCACAAAATCTGAATCATTGTCCATTTTGCGTGTAACTGGCGATGAAGAAAAATGCCACGCTGCAATATTGAAAATATTTTCATTTTAAACCATGAAGGCGAGCCAGTGGATATCACAAGCAATGTGCAAACTTTGCTTGAGAGTAAATGTCGGTGCAGAAGTATCAAACACCAGTCAATTATTCATTACAGAAACTGAATGGCTATTACATAGCCTACCGTTTACTGTAAATACATACCTAGGGTGTTTGTTTTCTTACATGATTAGAAAAATAATTAGATCTAGCAGTTTTTATGGCCTTCCTGTACGTGAAAAAATGTGTTCTTTCTACGAAATGCAAAAAACTTCTAGTTTTGTTTTCTTCCAGCTGCACTCCATTTTTCTGGTTGCTCTCTTAAGAGTCCGAGTGTGCTCGTTGTACCACGGTGCTGGACTAATTTCCTTAATCTTCTTTAAACGCAAGGGAGCTTAAGGGAGTTTAATGTGCTGGAAAAGACAGAGTCAATAGTTTATGTTGCAACATTGAGTTCTTCTAAGCTATCTGGTTTGCTAAAGAGATGAAACTGATCAGGAAGATTATTTATAAAGCAATCTTTAGTGGTAGAAGTGATTAGTTCTGCCATATTTGTGAAAGGGTGGCGGTTTAGCAGCCTTGACTAAATGTAGTATACACAAGACTAGATAATGATCTGAGATGTCATCGCTCTGCTGCAGAATTTCATCTGCATCAATATCGATTCCATGTGACAATATTAGATCTAATGTATGATTACGACAATGATTGGGTCCTGACACGTGTTGTCTAACACCAATAGAGTTTAGAATGTCTGTAAATGCCAATCCCAATGAGTCTTTTTTATTATCTACATGGATATTAAAATCACCAACAATTAAGTCACCTTTATTTATATAGCGCTTTTTACAATGCAGATTGTGTCAAAGCAGCTTTACATTGATAACTGGTACATAATTTGGCTGCACAGCAGCTCTTAAATAATAGTGTCAATGCAGGCAGATCAGAAGCACTGTTGAATAAATGTCAAGAATACTATTGAATATCAAATGTCAAGTGGAAATCTTCACAGATACTATTTCTTTCTAAAAAGGAACATAGTTGTGATGAAACTGCCTTTTCTAGTATTTTTGATAGAAAAGTGAGATTTGAAGTCGCGCAGCTCCTGCAGATATTTTTAGAGTTGGCCAGCTAAATAAAACAGCGGTGTGCCAAATACATAGGCTAGGAGTAGTTGTGAGAACAGGTGTAACGTAAATTTGTATTTAATAAGCTACGATAAATTAGTATTTCACGACACACGAATGTATGTGTATAAAGAAGAAAGCTCTGTCTAGGCTTTGCCCTGGTATGGGTTGTGTCGAGCCATTTATTAATCTGGCTGTTTGATGAGAACGAGATTAAATGTAGTTGCAATAAACTCTGTAATAATCCGTACAAATGTATCGGATAGATATAAGCTACTAGATATTCTGTTGCGTGGAGCTGATTCTGGAGCTAAGAACTGATGGCGCGGCTTGATCTTTGGTTGACCAATCAGCGGAAAGGGGCGTTTTATTCCCGCCCATGTAGAGATTGAATATTCAAGCCGTTTATCCATTTTGGTTTTATTGTTTTTCCATTTGGTGGATTAGAACAAAGTGTGATTAAAACAAAAATAAAAATATGAAAAAAAAAAACCGACTCGATTTGTTTATTTATTCTCATGAGGAGGGTCGAATATGTGATAAATGAATGCTTTCTTTGCTTTTCTATTTAGAAAACAAAAAGGAGAAAACAAATTATCCGAAGGTACACGGATCAGAAGATTATTTCATGATTTACTCATTTTTAAAGATAATTTACAACATATTTGTAAACCGTTAGCATACCACTTATTAATCATTTATGATTAGTTCATCATTAAAATATTTCACATTAGATAGATGTTGGTATATTCCTGACCTTTAGATTTTATTTCCACATGTGAATGGATCACTTTCATGGTTTCTGGACAAATGTTTTTTTTAAAAAATGTGGTCATAACCAACTCAACATGGTATTTTGCTGTTGCTATCATTCATTTTTAAATATATAATTTCAATATACACTAAATATTTGGATTCATGATCACAGTCTTTCTAATAACATTTAAAACTGATATCTTTCTTATGCTAATATTCAGCTGCTTAAATGTTCTTAGAACATGGTAATTTTCTGCTAAAATGCAGTGTCATTATTTTACAATGATAACTAGTTCACTTGTGTCTAGAAACGGGCCTGAATGTGACACCACTGATGCACTTGATCAGTTACATTTATGTTATTGGCAGATGCTTTATCATCCAAAAGATTTCCAAGAAAGTTCACATATAATGTAAATTGCAAACGCTAGATTTTGTAGCTCTAATGTCATACAATGAATATGAGAAGTGTTGGATTGAAGAGCGTTTCTAAAGATCAAAAGAGCTGCTCAAATCTGACAGTAGTGCAGGATATTGGCTGAAGTGTGGAGGTGATGAGCTTTGATTTCTGTTTTCTGTAGAGTTTCCAGTCTCTCTCAGCTCCTCCTGAATCTACAGAAATAAATGACGATCCCTTCAGTTCTCTCTCCTCTTTTGATGTCTTGAGAGAATCTGTCCTTCAGCTGAGAGACAAACTGGAGGATTTCTGCAAAGAGGACCTCAAGAAGATCTCTGACAGAGGTAAAGTCCTGGAGATTCATCTGCTCTCAGAAATGATCCTCCATCATCTCATATCATGTAGAAGATCATATTAGAAATGTCTTAGGAACGAACACAGGAACAATTTCTCTTGACCTGACAATCACACTCTTTATGTCTGTTGATTTCCACAGTCACTTTCTCCAACATTGTTCCCAGGACCAGGACTGACTTCCTACAATGTAAGTCACTAAGAAAACAAGCAGAAAAACTCACTGAGTGTGTTCATGTTCTTCCTGTAGAAGGAAAAAGAAAACATGACAGAAGAATTTCAGAGTTGATCATGTAAATGATGATTAGCACAGGACATCTGGTAAAATGCACTAAGGCCTTATTACATTTATTTTCGACTTATCAAACATTTGAAGGATAAATAAGCAGAAATAAGCCAATAATTAAAGGTTAACTGAATGTACAGTTAATGCTTTCAAGGTCCATCCGTAATCGTCTAATTTGTTTTCTCTTTTTTTTCTTTGCAATGAAAAAACGAAAAAAAAAAACGTTCATTTATCACATATTCGATCCATGAACATAAATAAACAAATCTTGCGTAATTTTTTTCAAATTTTTATTTTTGTTTTTATCACACTTTGTTATAATCTGCCAAATGGAAAAACAATGAAACCAATAAAACGCTCCTTTCCGCTGATTGGTCAACCAAAGATCAAGCTGTGCTTCAGTTCTTATTTAGCTCTGCACAACAGAATAGTCTCTGATACATTTGTTTGGATTATTACAGAGTTTATTGCAACTATATTTAATCTCTTTCTCATCGAACAGCCAGACTAATAAAGTAGTCACACTGCTGATAAGCATTTTGGGAGACATGGACTCTTGAGCATTCAGCTTAGCCTTGAGATCTGCAATGGTCTTCTTGTGTTTTTTACACTTTTCAGTCAAGGCAAGGCAAGGCAATTTTATTTGTATAGCACATTTCATACAAAATGGTAATTCAAAAAACTTACTTCCTAATTCTCCCAGCTCTTTCAACCAAACAGCAAGATATAAAATGCATTAAAAGTCAGAAAATAAAAAAGATGATACATAAAATATATAAAATGCATAAAAAAATGAAATAATAATAATAAAAAAAAAATAAGAAAAAGAATTGAAAGAATAAAAAGATAGTATGTATAAAATAAAGTACAAACAGTTCGGACATAGCACAGTGCTCAATCAGCAAATGCATAGATAAACAGAAGTGTTTTGAGTCTGGATTTGAATGTGGCTACTGTTGGAGCACACCTGATCTCTTCTGGAAGCTGGTTCCAGCTGCGGCTGGCGTAACAGCTAAAAGCAGACTCTCCTTGCTTTGAGTGAACCCTTGGCATTTCTAAGTGACTTGATCCTGATGATCTGAGTGATCTGTTAGGTTTATATTCTATGAGCATATCTGCAATGTATTGAGGTCCTAGGCCATTGAGTGATTTATAAACAAGTAGCAGTACTTTAAAATCAATTCTAAATGCAACTGGAAGCCAGCGCAAGGACCTGAGGACTGGTGTGATGTGTTCATGTTTTCTGGTTCTGCTCAGAATCCTGGCAGCAGCGTTCTGTTCGAGCTGCAGCTGTCTTATGGTCTTTTTGGGAAGACCAGTGAGGAGCCCATTACAATAATCCACCCTGCTGGTGATGAAAGCATGAACAAGTTTCTCCAAGTCTTGACTGGAGACAAAGCATCTAATTCTTGCAATATTTTTGAGATGACAGTATGCTGATTTAGTTACTGTCTTTACATGGCTACTGAAACTCAGGTCTGACTCCAAAATCACACCAAGATTCCTGACTTGATTTTTAGTTGTTTGACCCCTAGAGTGAAGGTATGTGTTCACTTTGAGAACTTCATCTTTGTTTCCAAACACAATGACTTCAGTTTTGTCTTTGTTTAACTGAAGGAAGTTTAGGCACATCCGATTTTTAATTTCATCAGTGCATTGGCACAGGGAGTCAATGGGGCTGTAGTCGTTAGGTGATAGCTCTAGGTAAATCTGGGTGTCATCTGCATAGCTGTGATATGCAATTTGGCTCTTTCTCATTATTTGGCTCAGTGGCAGCATATATAGGTTGAACAGGAGGGGTGCAAGTATTGAACCTTGAGGGACTCCGCAAGTCATGGATGTCCACTCAGACTTATGGTCATCGATACTCACATAATAACCTCGCCCTTCTAAGTATGACCTGAAGCATTTATGGACCATCCCAGAAAGCCCAATCCAGTTTTCCAGCCTGTCAAGAAGAATGTTTTGATCGACAGTATCAAACGCAGCACTGAGGTCGAGTAGAACCAGCACTGATAATTTACCTGTATCTGTGTTTTGGGGAATATCATTTATTATCTTTATGAGCGCTGTCTCTGTGCTGTGATGCGGTCGGAAACCAGATTGAAAGTTGTAAAAATATCCATTCAAGCTTAAGAATTTGTTCAGCTGATTGAAAACTTTTTCAATGATCTTGCCTATGAAAGGAAGATTTGAGATTGGTCTGTAGTTGCTCAATATGGTTTTATCCAGATTGCTCTTTTTCAGGAGGGGCTTAACAACTGCAGTTTTCAGGGATTTTGGAAGAGTCCCAGAGAGAAGTGAGGCGTTTACCACTTCTAGGAGATCTGCTTCTAAACAGTTAAACACGCTTTTGAAAAAAGATGTGGGAAGTGTGTCAAGGGCACAGGTTGATGTTTTAAGGTGCTGCACTGTTTCTTCCAAAATTGTACCATCAATTGCTTCAAAATCAGACATAATAGCTACTTTCTGAGGTTGTGATTTGATCTGTTGTACCTTAGTGCAGCTCAAGGATGTGCTGATCGCCTTTCTGATATTATTAATTTTCTCAGAGAAGAAAGAAGCAAACTCACAGCATTTGCTGTCTGAGAGCATTTCACTGGGAATCTGACTTGGGGGGTTGTTAGTCTACAGTAGCAAAAAGAGTGCGGGTGTTGTTTAAGTTTCTGTTTATAATATTTGAGAAGAAGGTCTGTCTAGCTTTGCCTAGTAACACATTAAAAGCATAAAGGATATCTTTATAGATGTTATAGTGGATTTCAAGTTTTGTCTTTCGCCACATGCACTCAGCTTTTTTGCATTGTCTTTTCATATTTTGCACTGCTGCTGAGTTTCTCCACGGTGCTTTTTGTCTGCCAGTCTTCTTCCTGGCTTTCACAGGAGCAATGTTATCAATAACATTCTGTACTTTTGAGTTAAAAGAATCAAGGAGAAAATCAACAGAGTCTGCAGATATGCTTGGTGTTAAAGATATAGCCTTCATAAACAGTACACTAGTATTCTCATTTAAGCATCGCTTTTTGACCGAGATAGATCAAAGAAAATACAGAAATGATCAGATAGCGCTACATCCTTAATGACAATAGTGATAAATAGAGCAGCTAGACCTCCACCTCTCCTAACAGCTCTGCAGACACTCATAAAAGTAAAGTTAGGAGGGGCTGTTTCATTCAGGATTGTTGCACTGCAGCTGTCTTCAAGCCATGTTTCATTTAGAAGCATAAAATCTAGGTTGTTTGTGGTTATTAAGTCATTGACTAGAAGTGATTTATTTTTAAGTGAGCGGATGTTTAAAAGTGCTAACTTAACAGTCTTACTTTCTGTCTCTACAGTAATCTTAGTTTGACGTGTAATAGGCAGCAGATTAAATGGGTTTGCTAAACGGTTTGAGAAGGCCTTAAGCTTTCTATCACGTAATAAAACAGAAATAAAGAAAGCAACAGGCACACTGGTTTCCTGCTTGTTCTGTAAACATTTGATAAAGTCACTGTTATCATAGCGGGGACCCGACACACATCACTGAGAGCTGTTATCAGTTGTTTTTTGTTTACTTAGAACAGATGGAGGAGGATGTGGCCCCTGGCATTGTGGCAGGGGCCGAAGAGCTCTCGCAGGAGGAGGGGGAGGCCGAGCTGGGCCCACAGGCTTTGGTGGTTGCGGGACTCGCCGCTTTTTTGTTGATATCTGGGGGCTCGCAGCAATAGAGTGGGAGAGTTTGGTTCCAGCATAGACCAGTTCCTCCATTTTCTCTGAGAAGCACAGAAGAGGGGATGCTGGAGAGAGGGATAACGTGTCCGGTGAGAGAGGCTGTTGCTCTGGTGTTACCGGAGGCTGTAATATGTTGTCCTGGCTTCCCTGGCTGTTTTCCCGAAAGTCGTCCTTGGGTGCTGAATCTTGGAGCAGTTTTAACACGTCACTGTCTCTCGGTGAGCTCTGTGAGCAGTGGTTGTTGTGGCTGTCATGATCACTAGGTGAGAGTGCCCTATCAGCCACTAGAGGGCACTCTAGTGTTTTCACCCCTTGGACTACAATTCCCATAACACACTTCCTGGACTCATTATCCCATGTCATTGCACCCAGCTGTTTTGTGTTTCCTCATTAGTGTCTGTCTATTTATACTCAGTTGTTTCTGTCCTTGGTTGTGGTTTGTTAATTTATGTTACGTGCACTTTTGTATCTCCGGCTTTCTGTTTTTGTGGACTTTTCCTTGGATTTTGACCCTTGCCTGTTTTCTGGATTACGACTTTGGATTGCCCAATAAATGTTGCATATGGATCTGAACATCTTGTTTGTGCGTACGTGACAGAACAAACCACCATTTAACAGATCCAGCAAGCATGAGTTTTCGGATTCTTCCCCAGCCTCCATTGGGGAGCGGATGGCTTTACTTCGGGTGGTGGTGGCTCTACGTCAGGAGGGAAGGGAGGTAGGTGTTTTGCCCAGTTTTTCTGGACTATGACGGTGGGGCTGCGGTATAATGATGAGGCGCTAAAAGGGATTTTTAATGGTTGCCTGGATGACTCGTTACCTCTGTGGGAGATGAATGGACTGGGAGACCTGGATTTTTGGGGGTTCGTCCACTGTCTCCACCATCGGAGTAACTGGGCCACACCGGGTCAGCCAGAGCCCGCTCCAACCAGTGAGCCCGCTCCAGATCACGCTCCAGCCTGTGAATCCGTTCCAGAGGCCACAGAGGAGGTGGGCACTGAATCTCTGCTTCACCCATGTAAAAGAAGGAGGAGGAGGAAGAAGGCTTCCTTCATCCTTCAAGGCCCGGAGACCTTTTCAGAGCCCGCTCCAGCCAGTGAGTCCGCTCCAGCCAGTGAGTCCGCTCCAGCCAGTGAGTCTGCTGCAGCCAGTGAGTCTGCTCCAGCCAGTGAGCCCGCTCCAGCCAGTGAGTCCTCTCCAGTCCCGTATGCTCTCCCTGTCAGTCCTGTGATGGCCAAGAGGGCTGTCTTCACTTCTTATGTTTTGGCGGTCTTGCGTGCCTGGAGGATGCACTCAGGCGTTTTTGACTCTGGACCAGCCTGCCAGCCCGAGCCCGCTGCCGTCCCAGAGCAGCCCCAACCCGCTGCCGTCCCAGAGCAGCCTCAGTCTGAGCCCGCTGCCGTCCCAGAGCTGCCCGCTCTCCCTGATACGGCCACGGAGGCCGTCACCGAGCTGCCCGCTCCCCCTGATATGACCACGGAGCACCCTTGGTCTGCCCCGCCACCACCCAGGCCACCTGAACCGTTGAAACCCGCCTGGTCAGTTCCTCCAGCGCCACCCTGGCAATCAGCCAGGACTCCAGACCTGCCGGCACCCGCCTGGTCAGTTCCTCCAGCACCGCCCTGGCAATCAGCCAGGACTCCAGATCTACCGGAACCCGCCTGGTCAGTTCCTCCAGCGCCGCCCTGGCAATCAGCCAGGACTCCAGACCTGCCAGCGCCCGCCTTGTCAGTTCCTCCAGCACCGCCCTGGCTCTCAGCCAGGACTCTGACCTTCATGGAGCCCCCATGGTCTGTTCCTCCGGCTCCCCTCTGGCCTTCAGTTGAGGACTCTGGACCTGGCCTGCCATCCCTCCCCCTGATCCTCCTCCTGTCCACCTCCCTCCTGAGTTTTTTGTGTTTTTGTTTTTTTTGTCTGGTGGAGCATCTGGTAGCCACTCCTTTGAGGGGGGGTAATGTCATGATCACTAGTGAGAGTGCCCTATCAACCACTAGAGGGCACTCCATCCCGGACTCTTGTTTTCACCCCTTGGACTACAATTCCCATAACACACTTCCCGGACTCATTATCCCATGTCATTGCACCCAGCTGTTTTGTGTTTCCTCATTAATGTCTGTCTATTTATACTCAGTTGTTTCTGTCCTTGGTTGTGGTTTGTTAATTTATGTTACATGTACTTTTGTATCTCCGGCTTTCTGTTTTTGTGGACGGTTCCTTGGATTTTGACCCTTGCCTGTTTTCTGGATTACGACTTTGGATTGCCCAATAAATGCTGCATATGGATCTGAACATCTTGTTTGTGTGTACGTGACAGTGGCTGCGTGGTGTTATCATTGACCTTGTGGGATGTGTCAACCGCATGTTCATTCAGGTGCTGAAATGATATCCTGTGGTCAGTTGTACTCTTTCCAGGTGTGTTTGTGCCATTCAGATTGAGTGGATTTGCACACACTGCTGAGGGATGATTGAGGCAGAAGTAGATATTGTTCTTTAGCACTTTTGAGCCCAGTTTGTTTGGGTGCAGGCCATCATGTGTGAACAATTGTCTCTGACTCCAGAACAGATTGAAGTTGTCGATGAAATTCAGTCCCTTTATGTTGCAGGTTTTTTGCAGCCATGTGTTAAGCCCAAGCAACCGTGAAAATCTATTTGTTCCTCTTGCTGGGAGTGGTCCACTGATGAACGACTGAACTTTTAGTCTTCTAAGCATTTCAAAAAGTTCATTGAAATCCCTTTTAAGGAGTTCTGACTGCTCTTTCCGAATATCATTCTTCCCCACATGAATGATTAGTCAATTTGCAGTCTTATATTTCATCAGAATGTTCTTAAGTTCCCTGTTTACATCAGAAACTGTTGCTTGTGGAAGGCAGCATGTAGTTGTATCCCTGCTGCTAATGTTTCTGATTATGGAGTCACCCACTATCAGAGTCCTGGGCTCGGCTGCTCTATGAGCTGAGTGCCGCTGTCTGCTCGACCTTGAGCAGCAGTTAGCATTGGTGTTAGCTGCTGGCTGATTTGATCTGTGTCTGATCATGTTTGGGGATTCCTCACCCACATTCATCACATCTGGAGATTCCTCAGTCACATTCATTAACGCTTCAAATCTGTTTTCCAGATGTATTGGCGGTGGTAGGGGACTAGTGTTTGGGGTAGAGGATGCTACTGCAATATGTGATACTCGTGACAATCTGACAAAAAATCCCCTTTTTTGTAGCAATCTTCCAGTTAAAAAGTTTGTTGGTACAAGATTTGTTGTTTGAGCACTGTGCTGATTTGCTCTAGTTAAAATTAGAAGATCAAATATAAAAGCGATAGAGCAAAGCGCGGAGCTGTAAGCAAGAGTGTCCGAACAGTAGCGAAGCAGGTAGTAGTCAAGACTAACTGCTCGGCAAGTAAATTATCTAGCTGTGTTTGAAGATCCTGAATCTTTGCCTCAGACTTTTGTCCCTTTGCATTTTTTGAAAGCAGTTCTTTACATTTAGCATCTATAATTGAAAATGTGTGGTCACATCACATAGCCTCTTACAACTTATGAAGTTTCAAGCCTCAATTATTTCACCATGTTTTGATTTTTTTTTTTTTGGTGTTTGCCAATTATGTCCCACCATTTGAGCATTTCATCATCTGAACATTTAATCCCAATATATTGTTTCTTGAGTTTGCACAAGGTAGGCTCAACTTTTTGCTCCATAAAGTAAACAATACGCCACTCTTTTCAGAAATTTTCCCTTCCATCCCTGAGGAGATCTGAATGTTCTCAGACTGTACAGTAATGGGACTATTGAAGCTCTTTAAAACCTTCCAAATTGTGTTTCATGCAAATCATGCAAATGGAGACTTTTCCTATTATACCATTAAACAATGAAAACAGACATGCCCATTCTGTGGTCAGAAGGTCAGCTTTAATTCATTCACAAGATCAACTGTGAAAAATGTCCTCATTCTGCTCAAAGTAAATTTCAGAAAACTCACTGCAAGGGATCCCGGGTTTCGGCACCATCTGTAAGGGTGGTCTGCCTACAGGGGTTTAGGCCGTAGGGTTGCCGAATGACTAAAGAAACGTTATCAGCAAGATGGTAGAAAACTGTACATTTCTTGTCTATTATCACTGCTACTTATACCAACGACGGAAATAAGCACAGTTATAATAGCAAAATATGTGGGTGAGCGTTGCTATAGTGTGATGATATTGTATTGCAATAATTGAAAGGTTTTAATGACAATATCTGGTTATGGTTACACTTAAAATAGTTACAAAAGAGATGTGTGAGATAATAAAATCATATACCATTAATCGTACCCAGCATGTACAAACCCGATTCCAAAAAAGTTGGGACACTGTACAAATTGTGAATAAAAACAGAATGCAATGATATGGAAGTTTCAAATTTTAATATTTTATTCAGAATACAACATAGATGACATATCAAATGTTTAAACTGAGAAAATGTATCATTTTAAGGGAATAATAAGTTGATTTTAAATTTCATGGCATCAACACATCTCAAAAAAGTTGGGACAAGGCCATGTTTACCACTGTGTGGCATCCCCTCTTCTTTTTATAACAGTCTGCAAACGTCTGGGGACTGAGGAGACAAGTTGCTCAAGTTTAGGATTAGGAATGTTGTCCCATTCTTGTCTAATACAGGCTTCTAGTTGCTCAACTGTCTTAGATCTTCTTTGTCGCATCTTCCTCTTTATGATGCGCCAAATGTTTTCTATGGGTGAAAGACCTGGACTGCAGGCTGGCCATTTCAGTACCCGGATCCTTCTTCTACGCAGCCATGATGTTGTAATTAATGCAGTATGTGGTCTGCCATTGTCATGTTGGAAAATGCAAGGTCTTCCCTGAAAGAGACGACGTCTGGATAGGAGCATATGTTGTTCTAGAACTTGGATATACCTTTCAGCATTGATGGTGCCTTTCCAGATGTGTTAGCTGCCCATGCCACACGCACTCATGCAACCCCATACCATCAGAGATGCAGGCTTCTGAACTGAGCGCTGATAACAACTTGGGTTGTAAAATGTCTCACTTTCAACATTTTATATCTATTGTGAATAAAATATAAGTTTATGAGATTTGTAAATTATTGCATTCCTTTTTTATTCACAATTTGTACAGTGTCCCAACTTTTTTGGAATCGGGTTTGCATGTAAAAAGTTACCTGAGAGATAGTTAGAGAGAGAGTGTGAAAGAGAGAGAGATTTAGATTTTTAGAAAACTATATTTACATTAATTATACACATTTCACATATCCAAAATTCACATTCTATTTCATCTTATACTATCACCAAATATTAAAGAATTGTTTTCAATTTTACAGAGCACTTCTCCACAAGTTCAAATCACTTCAAAATCCAATAGGTTTTTCATGCATAAAAAAAGCAAAATCATGTCTAATTCTTGTTTTTACAAGTCCTTTAAAAGCATTCACTACATTACATTCAGTTCCACACTCAACTTTCTGTTTTCTACTTAAATAAATAGACATTTTTGCTTTTCCTATCATAAAATTCAACAAACGCCCCTTTTTTTATTTGCTTTAAACTCCTTGAACCCATAAATAAATACAGGTATACTGAACATTTCATTAAAATCATCAAAATGGATGAAAAAGTCGAAGGGAGCAAAATTTTAGCTCTAACAGCCTCAATCTTGTCAATGAAAAAGTCTAAAAATTTCTCACACATCTCGGCTGAAGGCTCTAAACAGGTTGCCTGGAGAGTGTTTAAAACCGCGTTAATAGTACTAAATAACACAGCTGGCTTGTGGGAGTTATTACAGATGATGCTAGAAAGATACTTTGATTTCTCAGATCTAACAGTTTTTTGATATTTAAGCAAATTCTCCTTCAAAATATCAAAGGAAATCTGCAATTTATCCTTCTTCCAGCGGCGTTACGCCCTTCTACACTCAAGCCTTACAGTTCGAGTAGTAGCATTCAGCCATGGTTGAGTTCTAGGTTTTACTTAAACCATCTTAAAAGGAGCCACAGCATCCAAGATATTAAGACAAGTTGAAGAGAACAATGAAGTCAGATCATCAGTGTTAAGGCCGTATGAAGACAATGAATAGTCATCGTCAATAGCATTAAAAGCCTCTGAAAATGATTGAATGGTTGAAGAATTAATCATTTGACGGCGACGAGTTGGAGCAGTCACTTTGGGATCACAGGTAATACATATCTCAAATAAAACAGGTAAATGATCAGAGAAAACAGCATCACAGACTTCAATATTACCAACTGGCAAGCCATATGATAAAACCAAGTCTAAAATATGACCACAAACATGTGTGGGACTAGCCACAAACTGAGTTAAATTAAAAGACTCCACCAGATTAAGAAAGGCTTTAGCCAAGGCTTTGGCAGGACAACACACATGGATATTAAAGTCCCCAACAATTAAGATCCGATCATATTTTGGCATAATTTCAGCCAAAAAATCAGAAAACTCCTCAATAAAGTCTTTGTTTTATTTGGGTGGGCGATAGACAACAGCAATAGCTGGAATAGGCAAAAGCTGGAATAGGAGTAAGCTGACAGACAACGACAGTTTAAGTGTTCTTTAAAAATAGCTGCTACTCCACCTCCTCAACCCGTAAGCCGTGGAGAATTAAAATAAGTACAATTCAGAGGTACGGCTTCTGAAAACACACTTGACTCACCAACACCGATCCACGTCTCCATCACACACAACATGTCCAGGTCCTTGGAAGTGAAAAAGTCATTCAAAATAAAAGATTTGTTGGCTAGTGATCTAGCATTCACCAAGGAAAACCTCACTGGGGTTGAGTCTTTCAGCAACAGAGGTGCACAATCAAAGAATTGCAGGAGAGAAACGTCCACACCACCTCTTCTAAAATGAGGAGGCCGATAAATGTTGGCCAAAGGCTCCTTATCCACGCCAGTAACAGGCACCAGCCACTTATATGCGGGATCCCAAGAGTGTCGGAGAACAACAATCCATGCTATGTTCGGATAAAAACCAACGGGGATCAGTCTTTGGAAACAAGGCCATTAAGGTCCTAGCTCTCACTAGTAGACCACCACGTTTACCGCGGCGTCTAAGTTGCTTCTTCCTCCCGGGAGAGCATAATGCCTGACAAAGATAGTCAGGTAATCCACACAGGAGCGGAGGAGGGGGCGAGTTGTTTTTTCCACCCCGATTAACATTAGTTCGGCTGTTGAAAATACATCGATCTATAATGTTAAGTAATCTCTGGTGATCATACACCAATAGAGAGTCTTCAGTATTTAAAGCAGAACAAAGTAACTTTTTTACCTTCATAAATAGTTTTCTAAGTCCTTACGATGGTTAACTGACTTGTAGTGGTGTGTTTGAGGCATGCACTAACCCCCTCTGGCACGTCTACGCCAGAAAACAGCACTTGAAAGTTGAGCTGTGCCAACCCTATACAATGTCGCCTCATGTTCAGGTTTACGCGAGAGTGACAAAATGCTTTACGGTAATTCAATATATAAACTACTGCGCTGGTGAGCGTTGTAGTCGTTGTAGTCCAGAGCTGCGGTTGGAGTATTTATGACAGTGTGATTCACTGAAGGAACCTGTAGGGGGAGCTTCGCAAATCTTACTGAGTTCCGCTTTAACATATCCCGTCATTAAAATTATTAGAGCATTGCTTACGCAGTCATTCACAGAAGCGTACATTTTTTAAAATAAAATATGTCAGTAATTTAATAGACTATAATATAGTCTGGCTACATTTTAAAACGAGCTGTATCCCACACTGAGAAGGGAATGTCAGCATCATCAACTGTGAACGTGAAACAGAATTCAGTGCTCATATACTCCAGGTATCAATCAGTGATTGGCCAGACCTGTTATTATGAATGAATGACGTGGTATTAGAGTCTTCCTGGTAGAACTTATGCTGAAGCTATCATTTCCTGTTCTACATAATAACTAGCGAATGCTAAAGACATTTATGGTAATTATTATTGTATGTAATATACAGAATAAGGAAGTAAGAAGAGACTATAGTCTCAGTACTGGTATGAGTGCAGTTATTGCTCATCGAGTGAAGCGACACACATGATATTTGTCATGTCGCCTCGCACAGCCTGAACACAAACACTCTTCTGCATAAAAACTAATATAACAGAAACTCTTTACATGTCAAACACAGTAACTGAACATTAAACACTAACACGTCTTTCCCTCAAAAACACATAAAATAACATTTAATTTCAGCATTTACTCTCCTGATCCACTAAAAATCCACTGCCCAGTTTCGGTTAATTCAACACTAATTATTCAGGTAGTTCCAACACATTGAGTAAACTTCAGTTTTACATATTTAAGTGAATTTTAGGACAGAATGTTCAGTAATTGTGTGGTTTTAACTAATTTGAATAAAGTAAATTTAACTAGCTGCTAAAATAATTTTTACAGTGTACATTAAAAGATCAGATTGATAATTCCTGATTGTGATGTGTTTTATCTCCTTTAGACTCTCATCAGCTCTCTCTGGATCTGAACACAGCACATAAATACCTGTCTGAAAAGAACAGCTTTATTAGATTAGCTGGCGCAGTCCAGTCATATCCTGATCATCCAGACAGATTTGATTATTATCATCAGGTGTTGTGTAACGAGAGTGTGTGTGGACGCTGCTACTGGGGAGATTGAGTGGAGTGGATGTGAAAGTGTCTATATCAGTGTCATATAAGAGCATCAGCAGGAAGGGACGGGGTGATGAGTGTGCGTTTGGATGTAATGATCAGTCCTGGAGTTTGTACTGCACTCCCTCCAGTTACTCATTCATACACAATAACATAGAGACTGAACTCACCGTACTGTCCATCAGCAGTAGAATAGGAGTGTATGTGGATCACTGTGCAGGAACTCTGTCCTTCTACAGCGTCTCTGGAGACACAATGAACCTCATCCACACAGTCCAGACCACATTCACTCAACCACTCTATCCTGGATTAAGGGTTTATAGAAGATCATCAGTGACACTGTGTTGATGAATCAGAATAGACTGATTCAACCCATAATACTTTGAGCTGCATGATGATTCAGTGACTGCTCATCTAGTCAAGTCAGCGTGTGACAAAGATAAGACGCTTGACACAAAAAGATGTTGAAAACTTTTATCTAATAAACATCAGGGATAAACACCAGCAGGAAATATTAAACACAAGACAATGAACATAAGATGATTGTTAGTTCACCCCAAAATTAAAATTCTGTCATTTACTCACCCTCATGTCGTTCCAAACCCTTAAGACTTTCGTTCATCTTCAGAATACAAATGAAGATCTTTTTGATGACAGAATGCTGTCAGATTTCCTAACATAAACTGCATTTGTAACTATCACTTTGATGCTTCAAAAACTTCATAAAGAGATCAGAAAACTAATCCATATGAATCGAGTGGTTTATTTCAAATTTTCTGAAGAGAATCGATCACTTCTTATGATGAACACATTTAATTTAAGCTTTTACTCGCATATAAACATTGATAAGCAGAAACTCAACCTAACACACCAGAACAAACCTCTTCCGGAAGCTCAAATGTGCTGCGTAACATATGAGAATGAACCTTATTGGTAAGGTTCACTGAAAGGGTCACTGAAAAAACATGTTCAGGTTCTTCCGGTCGAGCCCTAGAGCCGTATTGGTTGAGTAAAGGATGAGATCCCACTAAACTCCATAATAAAAGTCAGAGAAGGTTTAAGGATGAGTGAGAGAAACAAGGTGAAGAGCAAGAGAAACCCAGAAAAAACAGGCAAGGAATCTAACAGAGAAAAGAGGAAATATGGGACAGAAGAAGATGGAGACACAATGAGACTCACTGCAAACATGTCTGGATGAAACCAGCAAATCCAAGACTTTCAAAACTGAATTAAACACATTCAAAGATGATCTCAAAAGACAAATGGAGACTGAATTTGCAGAGTTTAAAGAAGACACTGAGTTAGAAGCAACAAGCAAGAAATACAGGAACAGAATATCAAAGTTGAGTGAATTAAGACAGATTGAAGAGAACGAATCAATCACACAGTTTGAAGATCAATTTCTGTAAATGAAGGATCTGAGGATCTCAAACCTGTGTGTGTGTGTGTTACTTCAACCATACATCTGTGTTGTGCTTTATTTTCTTTGTTTTTATATTCAGTATAATCATTTATCATCATCAGTCATGTATGTATTTGTCATTTGATTTACACAATTTATCATTTCATCATTTCATCATTTTATTATTATTCATTTATGTCATTTATTTTTGTATATTTTATGTTACTTATTTCCTTGTTACTGTAGTTTAACCCTCAGGGGTCTGAGGCTGATTTGGGGCCTGGAGAAGTTTTGACATGCCCTGACATTTGTGCTTTTTTCAGTTGTTCATAAACATATTAATGGAAAAAGTGTCATTACACTGTATTCAGCACAAACTAGGCTACAATAATATGTAAGGAACATGTATGTACATGTTTGTATTTTTGAAGAAATAACGTTTATGCGTGGTTATTGAAAAAACAAAAAACTTAAGTCACTGAAATAAATCCAAAAAATATATATTAAATCTGTGTTCACAAGACTTCTGGGTATTGGAGGTTGTAGACTAGAGTTTTTGCTTCAAAATTATGTAAAAATTATCATTCCTACTCCTTCATATAAAACAATAGAGAGATTTAAATTTTCTGAAACATCTTTGGTCAAGAAACACAGTATGCGTGGAGGTGTGAATAATCATGAATAATGGATGATTCTCACCTGAGAAGACAAAAGAATCAGATGAAGAGCTCTAATGACCTGCATAAATAATGAGCTCTTTCAGTCAGGTAGGCTGTGAAAAAACCCTGTTGATCATGTCTCAGCTCATCATAATGTAAATCAAACATACAGAAAAAACAGCAATACTGTGAAATATTATTACAATTTAAAATAATGGTATTCTATTATTAAAATATAATGCATTTCTATGATACAAAGTGTCTGAACAGTTATGTTACCTCTATGGCATTTCATATAGGCTTTTAGCTTAAAAGCATGCACATTTGGAGAAATATTGATGGATTCTCATGTTTATGTCAATTTTCTATACAGAGGAGTAATATTTATTCAATATTTATTGTTATCACTATGAACGCTGGATACTGTTTTTAATTCATACTTGCAGCCGGAGGGCGCTCTGTGCACTTTTAGTCCACAAATGCCAATGCTAAAGAAGAATAGGCAATCCAGGAAATAACTGAACTAACAGAGGCCAGAGCTCGCTAACTATGGCTATTCAAAACACTTTTCAAGACAATAAATACACGATTAAGACGATGAATGCATGTATTGACTGAATTTGCGTCTGAATGGCGCTGGCTCCGTGGGCGTGGCCGCATTAGCGGATAATGAGCTGAATCACGGACTTCTGACATGGCTCTCTTTTCATACAGATTACATAAACACATAATGTTTGTTTTCGATTTGACTTGTACTATTTAAAACCTGACATTTCAACGTTTCTTCAGACATATGTGTCATTTTTTTTGTCATTAGTATTCATAAGTTACAGTTCATTTTCTGAGAACTATCAGATTAGAGTTCGTTCAGAGGGAGACGAGAGATCACGAGAGCTGGATTGTGATCTTCATGGCGTTCTGTTCCTGTACTTGTTCTTCATTTGATTCTTCACCTGTTCACCGTTTGCACTTGGGATTCTCACCACGATCTGCACATGGCGACCCGTCGAAGTCCCTGCGTCATCCCTCCCTGCTGCTGCTGCAACTGTGACCATTCACTCTACTATCAGTGTGTGAAGCTCAATAAAGAGAACTGTTAACTTGCTATTGCATCCGCTTGTTTTTCCTGTGACAGAACGATCTGACCATCATGGATGCAACGAGTTCGACATTGTTGACGGAGTTCATCAATCACAGCATCGCTCGGATGGATCAGCAGGAGAGCATAACATCTACTGGGCGCGCTGTACAAGCGCTCGTGACGCAGGTGTCCAAGCTCTCCCAGCAGCTTCAACAACTTCGCAATCCCACTGCGCCACCCACGCCGCCTGTTCCTCCCACACCACCGGATCGCAGCAAACAATTGGAGCCACGCCTACCTGCTCCTCAAACCTACTCCGGTGAGCCCAACTTTTGTAGAGCTTTTCTGACAAGATGTTCCATGTATTTCTCGCTACAGCCTCGCACGTTTGCTAAGGAGGAATCAAAGGTGGCATTTGTGCTCACTCTCCTGACTGGACAGGCATCATTGTGGGGAACGGCGGTGTGGGAGAACCAAGATCCATGCTGCACCTCGTTCCAAGCACTCGCCGCCGAAATGAAGAGGGTCTTCGACCGGGCGGTGGCAGGCAAGGACGCCGCCAGACGGCTTACTGAGTTGAAGCAAGGAAATCGCACGGTGTCCGTACATTGGCGGCTGAGTGCAGATGGAACGAGGAGGCGCAGTGGGACGTCTTCCTGCATGGGTTGGCCGACCGTGTCCAAAGAGAGATATACGTCCTGGATCTTCCCCCAGATTTGAACGGATTAATCGACCTCGCCTTGCGGGTTGACGCTCGGCTTAATCGTCTAGAGCGGTTTGCTCTAGACGACTGACCAGTGGAGTAGACACGGTCGGTCCCGTCGCGGACGCTGAACCCATGCAGGTGGGGAGAGCTCGGCTTTCCCGGGAGGAGAGAGCGAGGCGGAGGTCCCGAGGACTTTGTTTGTATTGCGGAGGAGCGGGCCATTTTCTTCACTAGTGCCCGTTAAAAGATCAAGCCCGATAGTAATGAAGAGGCTACTATCGGGTGGGATCTCCGCCGAGAAGTCCTCACCATCCACTCTCCTTCCGGTAAGACTGAGATGGGCCACCCACACTCTCACCTGTAAGGCCTTACTGGACTCTGGAGCCGAAGGCAATTTCATGGATATACAATTTGCACAGAAGTTTCACCTGCCCATCACTTCACTTACCAAGCAGATTTCCGTCAACGCACTAAATGGCCAAAGTCTTCCCAACATCTCGCTCACTACCGAGTTCATAACTCTAGTCACTTCTGGTAACCACACAGAATCCATTCAGTTTCTCCTCATGGACTCCCCCCTAGCACCCATTGTTCTTGGTCACCCCTGGCTCACCCAACACAATCCCAAGGTGGACTGGCGGCAGCACTCCATATCAGGGTGGAGCACTCAATGTCATGAGTCGTGTCTTTTGTCTGCTTGTTCTTCTGTGTCTGTTTCTGTGTTACAGTAGAAGGCAGCGGATCTGTCAAACATGCCCGCAGAGTATCTGCGATCTGAATCTGAAGGAAGTGTTCAGTAAGTCCCGAGCTGCTTCTCTGCCTCCGCATCGTCCCTATGACTGTGCTATAGATTTAGTGCCCGGTAAGTCTCCGCTTAAGGGCAAGTTGTACTCTCTGTCGGTTCCTGAGAGGGAGGCCATGGAGAAATATATTTCTGATTCTCTAGCAGCGAAGTTCATCCGCCCTTCCTCTTCTCCAGCGGGGGCGGGGTTCTTTTTTGTTGGAAAGAAGGACGGTTCCCTGCGACCTTGCATTGATTACCGAGGGTTGAATAACATCACGGTAAAGAATACTTATCCTCTGCCGTTGATGTCTTCAGCCTTCGAGAGGTTGCAGGGAGCATCCATTTTCACTAAATTGGATTTACGGAACGCTTATCATTTGGCTCGCATCAGGAAGGGGGATGAATAGAAGACTGCCTTTAACACCCCCAGGGGGCACTTTGAATACTTGGTCATGCCCTTCGGGCTGTCCAACTCCCCGGCGGTCTTCCAGGCACTCGTCAATGATGTGTTGAGAGATATGGTTGATCAGTTCATATATGTTTACCTGGACGACATATTGATTTTTTCCTCGTCTCTCCAAGAGCATGTTCAACATGTCAGACGAGTGCTTCAACGTCTGCTAGAGAATGGGCTTTTTGTCAAGGCGGAGAAATGCGATTTTCATGCACAGTCTGTTTCCTTCCTAGGGTAAATCGTCTCGTCTGAGGGAGTTCGCATGGATCCTGACAAGGTTAAGGCTGTGGTGGATTGGCCAAGTCCAGGTTCCCGTAAGGCCCTACAGAGGTTTCTGGGGTTTGCCAATTTTTACCGGCGGTTTATTCGCAATTTCAGCCAACTAGCCGTGCCTCTGACCACCTTGACCTCCCCCAGAACGACGTTCAGGTGGGACGTTCACTTTTTTTCAGACGATTTGATTTTTCTCTCTCGTACCGCCCGGGTTCTAAAAACATCAAACCCGATTCCTTATCTCGTATTTTTGATCCTTCCGAACGCCCGTCTACTCCCGAGTGTATTCTTCCTGAGACATTAGTGGTCTCCACTCTGACATGGGAGGTCGAATCGAAGGTCAAGACGGCCTTAGAAGGGGTAACGCCTCCGCCCGGGTGTCCACCGAATCGATTGTTTGTGCCGGAGGGGTTAAGGTCCAATGTTATCAAATGGGGGCATTGTTCCAATGTGGCCTGTCATCCAGGGGTTAATCGCACCAGCTTTTTGGTCAAGCAACGACTCTGGTGGCCAGCCATGGCTCGCAACATTCGCAGTTTTGTTTTGGCTTGCTCGATTTGTGCCACTGGTAAGACTTCCAATCGATCCCCAGATGGGTTACTCCAACCGCTGTCTGTCCCTTCGAGACCCTGGTCCCACATTGCGCTAGATTTTGTCACAACCCTCCCACCCTCTCAGGGGGACACGGTTGTTTTGACCGTAGTGGACCGGTTCTAGAAGGCGGCTCATTTTATCCCTTTGCCTAAATTACCCTCTGCTAAGGAGACAGCGGTAACTGTCATAGATCACGTCTTTCGGTTACATGGCCTCCCGATGGATGTGGTTTCCGACAGGGGGCCCCAATTTGTGTCCAAATTTTGGCAAGAATTTTGTAAGTTACTGGGGGCGACTGTCAGTCTTTTGTCGGGGTTCCATCCTCAGAGCAATGGTCAAACCGAGAGAGCCAAACCAAGATTTGGAAAGAATGTTGCGATGTTTGGTTTCCAAGAATCCTTCCTCCTGGAGTCAACAACTCTCTATGATTGAGTATGCACATAATTTGTTACCAGTGTCGTCCACGGGCCTCTCACCGTTTGAATGTAGTTTAAGGTACCAGCCACCTATCTTTCCCAGTCTGGAATCCGAAGTAGCGGTTCCCTCCACTTACGCCTTCGTCCAGAGGTGCCACCGCACTTGGAGTAGAGCCCGAGAGACTCTTCTCCAAGTGGGGCCTCCCATATACGTCATGGGTCAAAAAGTGTGGCTTTCTACTAAGAACATTCCGCTCTGCTCCGTTTCCAATAAGCTTGCTCCCAAATTCATCGGCCCGTTTCCTGTCACCAAGATCATTAGTCTGGTGGCAGTCCGACTCAAACTTCCTCCAGCGTACAGGAGAATTCATCCCGCCTTTCATGTGTCAAAAATCAAACCTGTGTTTCATTCACACATTAATCCGCCGACCCCGGTTCCCCCACCGCCGCGTCTCGTAGACGGGAAACCCACGTATTCGGTTAATCATATTCTGGACTCGAGAAGGAGGGGACGCGGATTTCAGTACTTGGTGGAGTGGGAAGGTTACGGTCTGAAGGAGAGAAGTTGGGTACCTGCTAGGGACATTCTGGATCACTCCCTTATCGATGATTACAATCGACAGGTAGGTGCTCCTGGGAACGCCGAGAGGCGTTCCTAGGAGGGGGGGTACTGTCACGGTTGAGGATCCGCTGTCTCATTCTGTTGTCTGTGTATGTGTGTGTGCTGTCACGTTAATTGTTTCATGTGGGCGTCGCCACTGATTGTTTGATCAGCGGCAGCTGTTTTCCATCATCCAGCCTATTTAATGCCCTGTCTTTCGTCTCATGTTTGTCAGATCGTTGTTTGCAGTTCCCTGTGCGTTTCCCTGTGTATTCCTTGTGTGATCTTCGGCTGGATTGTGATCTTCGTGGCGTTCTGTTCCTGTACTTGTTCTTCGTTGGATTCGTCTCCTGTTCACCGTTTGCACTTGGGATTCTCACCACGATCTGCACCTGGCGGCCTGTCGAAGTCCCTGCGTCATCCCTCCCTGCTGCTGCTGCAACTGTGACCATTCACTCTACTATCAGTGTGTGAAGCTCAATAAAGAGAACTGTTAATTTGCTATTGCATCCACTTGTTTTTCCCGTGACAGAATATTTGCAAACATATATCTTAATGAATATGTATCTTCATGTTTAATGTAAATAAGACAAGGTGTGCTGTCCATTGAAGCTGTGAACGCTTTGTACCCATGCCATTGGAGAGAATGAGTCTGTGGATTCACTAATTAACATTAACTAAAAATTCCTTTGTTTGATGTGTACCATATTATAATGATAAAATGTTGGTAATACATATGTAACTGTCCGTCATTTATTTATTTACCAAACTATGGTAATTTTCTTTAAATCTGCCAGTTATGGAGGGTTTCGGGTAAGCGGATCCACAGCAGCTTTGGTGCCTACACTCTGTTGTTATGTACCGTCATCATTATCCTGCGTTCTCTTTGGTTTGCTGGCATATGGGGGATTTCATGCGCAGGGAAAGCTGTCCGCGAAACACTCTGAAAATGCTAAAAAATGTGCTGGTGCTGCCAGATCTCGATTAAAGGAAAATCACATTGTATTTGATACAAAACTAACTACACTAAATCAAATGGGGAAGAAGTCATAACTGAAACTATTTTAATAGTATTTAAATTTCTCCATAGAGAAATGTATTTTTTTACGAAAACTTATAAACTGTTAAAGACAGACATACTGTAACTATCTGAGGTTGTTAATGATAGTATATGCATTTGTTAAAGTCATCAATTTGCATTTCATCTTACTTTTTAAAGAATAGTTATATTTTATTATAGTATAGTATTATTATAGTATTATAGTAGCCTATATTTAATATACAAGTATTTATCACACTATACGTATAATATATTTATTATATTATACAATAAGTTCGACCTGCATGATTAATCGTTAAAAGATCATGATCTCAAACACTGATGTGATTTTATTCCTAAATGTCAACGATTCGTCTCTGTCTATTGCCGCTGCCATTGAGCCAGAGAGAGCAGTTGTCATGTACAGGTATGAAACAGCTTCACAAACAGTCTTTTTAACATCACAGTATCATTATTTCTGTCTTACAATGATTAAAAATCTCACAGAAGTATATAAAAGTTTATAGTTCAGATATAAACACTACAGTAGTGAGTAAAGCAGCTTTTGAAAGTAACTTGATGCTTCAAATAAAGTGAATGATGAAATTGTTTGTCATTCAATCATTTATTCAAGAGATTTGTTCAAAAACACTGCCCGTCTCATTTATAAAGAAGTCACTGCACGCTACTGAAATATGAATATACATTTCTATAGCTCTGACTGATTTTAAAGTGTCATCTGCTTGTAGAACAACACTGAAATAAGAATGCGCTGTTTATCTTTCAATCAGTTATTACATGTTAAAGTTGTGCTGGTTACTATAGCAACAGTAGGCTTCCAGCAGGTTTTCTTCATGAATTGTCACTGGACAGTAGAAAAGTGAAAATGGAAGCATTTTATTAAAGTTAAAATAAGATAAACCCCTCATATCATGGAGAGGTGTGTTATGAAATGTTTGGTATAAACTTTGGTATCTATCCCCCACCCAATGAACAGGTGGATTCACTGTGTCTGCACTCAACAAAAGCTCAATTCTATCACCTTGGCTGCTAAACTTCTCCCCTTCATCAGCCTTAAGGATGCCAAAACACTGATACATGCATTCACATCTTCACGTCTCGACTTTAGCAATGCCTTAATTCTTTATTGGTTTACCTGTCAGCTCCATCTCCAGGCTTCATTATATACAAAACTCAGCTGCTAGAGTTCTGCTCAGCTCCCATTACTGCCATTCTGTTTGAACTTCACTGGTTATAAAAAAAAAAAAAAAAGAGCTTTTTTAGCCCTGACAAAGGCCTGTGTGCCGAAACGCGTTGGCAAAATAAAGTCTTGATCTTTTGGCTCCAGTTTTTTGTTTATTTCTGATCCCTCCACGCCACAAATGTTGCGGGTTTTGTTCAAAAATAACTCAATCCTGGGGTTTATGTACCATGAAAGTAGCTTGGCTGATCGGCTAACCTGCTCTGGGGCAGGTTTTGTTCTGGTTCAGAGATCTCAAACCGAAATTGTACCAATCAGATGTGAGCTAAGCGACACTGACACATCCAATGCAATATAGTCACTGCAAATTAAAGGTCACTATATAGTAAAAAGTTCGAGTTTCTATCGCAATATGTCTTTCATGGACCTTCAGCAAGATTTTCATTTCCTGTCCTGTACATCTGCGACAAAACAGTCAATTATTTACACATATTCTGTGTTGTATAATTTTAGTTCCGGTGCTACACTGGGAGGCCATGTAGCTACGAGTGCTGTGAAGTGTGAATGGCCTTCACATTACATTAAGATAGATGGTGCTATCTTAATTTATCTTTAATGGTCTTAGCCAGACAGTTGTTGCAGATGGCTTTAACCTGTTAAGATTTTATGCCATTAGGAGAACATTTTTTTTTTAGTTTACAGAGACATGGACAGTCTGTAGTTGTCTGAGCGTTATGTTACCTGGGAAAATCTCCAAGCACTGGGGCCATTTTGGGGATTTCCGCCTGGATTTTGTAACGTTTCAGTTTATGCTTGGACTTTCAGTTTGTATTTTGATTTGTTCCTGTTTCCCACCACTACTTTGTTTCCATGGTTACCATCATAATTAGGTCAGTTGTTTCAGCTGTTCGTCATTTATCATCTCGTTTCTGTCTATGATTTAACCTGCACTCTTCCCTTTACACTTTGTTCAGTCTCTGCTTTTTTGAGTTAGCATTAAACCTTTTGAGTTTTTGGAAACTTGATTCATCTGTCTACCTTGGATTATCTGCATACATTGTTACAGAAGACTGGACCTTGATGATACTATCTTAATTTTTCTTTAATGGTCTTAGCCAGATAGTTGTTGCAGATGACTTTAACCTGTTAAGATTTTATGCCCTTAGGAGAAAAATTGGCCAGATACACTGAATGTTAGTGGTCAGATCTGACTGCTGGTGTTTAAGCATCATCAGAAAATATTGCACTATAATCTGCTGTTGCAGTTGAGTTTACACAGTCTGCTGTGTTGTGAGCATTATGACACTCAGGTCTGCTGGGAAAATGTCTTTAAATGATGCTGTTTACACTAGCCAGATCTGTGATCAGAGTATTGTTTGTTTAACAATTGGTTTTTATGGTATTAATTTAGATTAATTTGATTTTTCTGGATATCCCATACTTTCAATTATCCATTCATAATGTAGACAGAAACACACTACACTTTTTTTCAAACGTCACTCAGAAACAGGAAACAGGAAACTCTTCAGTTCAGAGAAACTGAAACTGAAGTGCAGTTGAGCTGTTGTGTGTTTGTGTCTCTGTGTTCATGTGGTAAAATGGCAGAAGTCGGAATTTCTCAGGATGAGTTCAAGTGTCCAGTGTGTCTGGACCTCCTGAAGGATCCAGTGACCATTCCCTGTGGACACAGTTACTGTAAGAGCTGTATTACAGGCCGCTGGGATCAGGAGGATCAGATGAGAGTCTACAGCTGCCCTCAGTGCAGACAGACCGTCAGTCCAAGACCTGCTTTAGCTGAAAACACCATGCTGGCTGAAGTGGTGGAGAAACTGAAGAAGAGAAAACTTCCTGCTGACTGTTATGCTGGAGATGGAGATGTGCAGTGTGACGTCTGTACTGGAATAAAATACAAAGCCGTCAAGTCCTGTCTGGAGTGTCTGAACTCTTACTGTCTGAATCACCTTGAAGAACATGAGAGTTTCTTTAAAAGAAAGAGACACAATCTGACTGAAGCCACTGGACGACTGCAGGAGATGATCTGCCAAACACATGATAAACTCCTTGAGGTTTTCTGCCGCACTGACCAGAAGTGTATATGCCTGCTTTGTCCGATGGATGAACATAAAAACCATGACACTGTATCAGCTGCAGCACAGAGGACAGAGAATCAGGTATGAAATATAATCTAGACACCGATGAAATAATGTTGACACTATTTATATTGGCACCCATGTGATCAGGTAACATCATTCACACTGCAGACGTCAGCAGAAGTGAACAAGAGCTGCTGGACTTTCACTGCTGAGTGTATTTATGCTCCATATTGAACTTAACAGAAAATATATTGAAAGGCACCATTTTTGTAAAACAAGCTTTGAATAAGCAACATAAAATGGAAAATATTAACTGGTTGTTTGACAAAATATATCTCTGTCAAGAATAACAAGTTAGATGCAGCGACAGACAAAAACACTTTCTTTTGAGTAAATCTGTCTCAGTCCATATGAACTCCATTGTTTATAGCTTCACTTCAGGCTTTGGCTTCTGTTCTGTGTTTTCTAAATCAATTTTTGATAGAAATGTGATGCCTGTCTTCATGTAAATTAGAATGAGCATTTCTGTTAATTACTAATAACTGCCATCGGTTATAAAATGTTGATCAAGAATCAGTCAATGTAGTGATCGAGTAATCCAATTTTTTTTTTTTTTTTGGTCATATAGAGCCTTAGCTGTTACACAACGGAAACACTGTCAGTGTGAAGCACTACATCTGTGTCAGTTTCACTTTTATGATACTTATGTTTGCAGTGTGAAACAGGCCATGTGCTTCATGTAAATTCATGTTCGATGGTGGAAACTAATCAATCATTCCTTCAGGAGTTTGAACCTACAGCCATTGGTTATTAATTCTACTGTTACTGGATTTGGGTGAGGTGAAAGGATGAAGCGAAGACTCGGTAATGCAGAAGTTAAGGGCTTTTATTAGTTATGCTCGTTCTGTGTGCTCACAATAGAAGACAAACACGTGGAGCATGAATGTCTGAATCCTGGCATAGAACCAAAACCAAACTAGACATGAGTGCCGGAATCCGAACACCACACTTTGAATATGAAACAAGTGTTACGGCTGGCTCATATACCGCAACATAAAAGAGGCAAACAACAAATGGTTCAAACAATAAACCAATTTATTAACAAATCAAGAAAACAATTATTAATCAAAAGAAAACCAACGTCTAGGGGGAAAAAAAACATGCGTGTGTGGTAACTAAATATTCTCTGACACAAACAATCAATAAAGGAAAGTAATATTTAGAAAAAAAAATAATATTTACATATTCCTATATATATATATATATATATATATATATTATATATATATATATATATATATATATATATATATATATATATATATATATATATATATATATATATATATATATATATATATATATATATATATATATATTTACATATATATATATATATATATATATTTACATATATATATATATATATATATATATATATATATATGAGAGAGAAATTGAGAGAGATACTTACTCTAGAGCGCACAGATCTTATATACCAAATGCCATATTAGAGGGTTAATTACTAATAGAATGCACCTGTCGCCCAACTAACATCTGCACTGTCTAGCAGAGCCAGCAGGGGGAAACAGGCAGGCGTAACACCTCCCCCACAAAAGTATTCCTCTAGGAATGCAAAAAAAAAAAAAAAGAAATTTCCACCAGTTGTTCCCCACTCCACTTGGTTCCAGCTTCCTGGGCCCTAGGAAACAGGATAGAAAGAGAAGAGAAGGAAAAACGGGAACAAACAACAGAATATACAATCTCACGCTTGCATCAGCAATAACATTTTCGCTGCCGCGAATGTGTTTAATGTCAAGGGAAAATGGTTGTAAAATGAGACTCCACCTCATTATCCTCTGGTTATGATTTTTCATTCGATGTAAAAACACCAAAGGATTATGGTCTGTATAGACCACAATTGGACTGGCAGAAGATCCCAAATAAACTTCAAAATGTTGAATAGCCAGAACAAGGGCAAGCGCTTCCTTTTCCACAACAGAGTAAACTTGCTGATGGAGATTGAATTTTTTTGTAAAAATAATAGATTGGATGTTCTTCTCCATCCTGACTTTTCTGTAAAAGAAAGCTCCAGTATCACTTGCATCTACAGCTAAGCAAAAAGGCAGAGAGAAATCTGGTGCAACAAGCATGGGACCACTAGCCAACAGGGCTTTGGCTCCATCAAATGCCTGCTGAGAAACAGTAGTCCACTCAAAAGGTACTTTAGTACTCATAAGGTCATTCAAGGGTGCCACAATGGATGCAAAATTTGGGCAAAACCCACAATAATACCCAGCCATTCCCAGAAACCTACGCAATTCTCTGCGATTTGTAGGTTCTGGAAAAGCACAGATAGACTCAATCTTCGCATCAATTGGACGAACCTGTCCATTCCCCACTATCTTACCTAAATAAGTGACGGTAACTTTTCTAAATTAACATTTTGCCAGATTTAAAGTTAAAGAGGCCTCGGTCAAACAAACAAATAACTTCCTTATTTGGACTAGGTGATCTGCCCAAGACGAGCTAAACAAGACCACAACGTCCAAATAAGCCTCACAACCAGATAATCCAGACAACACCTTGTTAACACTGCGCTGGAAGGTGGCTGGAGCATTTCAAACCCTGAATGGCATAACACGGTATTGGAGGAAGTCATCAGGTGTCACAAATGCAGAAAGTTCCCTTTCCCTAGCAGTCAGTGGGACCTGCCAGTACCACTTTAAAAGGTCAAATTTGCTCACAAACTTCTCAGACCCCACTCGGTCCACACAATCATCTATGCAGGGTAAAGGATAACAATCGGGCTTAGTGATGGAATTTAGCTTACGATAGTCTGTACAAAATCTGTAGGATCCATCTGGCTTGTTTACAAGAAGACAAGGGGAACTCCAAGCACTAAAGCTGGCCTCAGCCAAGTTGTTCTTCAATAAGTAAGCAACCTCTTTTTTCAACAATTCACGATTCATAGGATTTACCCTTTATGCATGCTGCTTAATTGGTAAAGCAGTACCCACATCAATGTCATATTCAATAACTGTAGTGCAACAAGGCACATCAGAAAACAAGTTAGGAAAAGACTCCACTAACTGAAGAATGTAATTTTTCTCAGACTGAGAGAGATGGGGTAAATGATGGACCAATTTTGCATACATCTCAAAGTTATTCAATCGTCCTTCAATAAAACCTCGGGAAGGAAGATTGACGCAGTCATCCCTAATACAATCCAAGGAAGTAATCTTTGAAGAGGAAGTCCCCTTCCCACTCAAATGTGATGACTCATTTAACACTGTGGTTACCAACCCAACAGAAGATGTGGGAGGAAAATAGGGCTTTAAAAGATTTATATGGCAAACCTGTACCCCCTTACGTCGTTCTGGGGTTTTCAGCAGATAATTCTGTTCAGGGAGGCATTTAAGGACAGGATAAGGACCTGCAAAACGGGCTTGAAAAGGGTTATTTACAAGAGGCAACAAAGCTAGTACTTGGTCTCCAACCTCAAATTTTCGAGACACTGCTTGTTTATTAAACAACCTCTCCATCATACTCTGCGATTTCCCCAGTTTTCTTCATACAGCCGATATCGAAAACCACTAATGTAATCCAGAACATTTTGGGATGGTTCAGTGGGGATCCAGTTATCAGCAAGAACTGCACTGGGACCACGAACTTCATGTCCGAATACCAAATCATTTGGACTAAATCCAGTACTCTCCTGAATAACCTCTCTAACACCCATAAGCAGCCAAGGCAGCCCCTCCTCCCAATCAGACCCAAGTTCCACACAATATGACCGCAGCAATGACTTCAGGGTCTGATGAAATCTTTCAAGGGCCACTTGACTCTGAGGGTGGTATGCACTGGAAATGTTATGGCTGATTTTAATTGGTGCAAAGCCTTAACAAACTGACGGCTCATAAAATTAGAGCCTTGGTCAAACTTGATAATTTTGGGAATGCCAAATGTTGACATAAAATCAGTTAAAGCTTTGAGAATAGATTTTGTAGTGATGGACCTGACAGGATATGCAGCTGGATATCAAGTAGATAAACACATAACTGTTAGTAAATACAGATGACCAGTCTTTGATCTAGGTAAGGGACCCACACAATCAACGAGCAAATACTCAAATGGTTTTGACATTGCTGGAATAGGTTGGAGAGGAGCCACAGGGATTTTCTGGTTTGGCTTACCAGTGAGATGGTACACATGACAAGTTCGAATAAACTTGGCCACATCTCTTTAATCCAGGCCAAAAGAATTTATGTTGCAATCGATCATAGGTTTTCCTCACCCCCATATGTCCAGCCACTCCATCATGAGCTAACCTGATCACAGATTGTCTAAATTTAAGAGAAACTACCACTTGAACATAAGCTTAAGTGATTGGTTCAGTTTCACTGACCCACCGTCTAAGCAACAACCCCTCTTTTAGAAAGTAGCAAGAAGGTAGCAGAGTCTCAATATCTCCTTCAATACAAATAATTGAAAACAAAGGTTTAAGAGTTACATCAGCTAGCTGCTCTTGAATCAAGTTCTCTCGAGAGACATTCAAAATAGAGGACAAAAGATTTTCTGATTTTCCTTTCATCCAAGAGACAGACTCCTCAGAATAGTCAGATGAATCCTAAGTGATGTTGTCTGTTAAGGTCATACCAAGTGGTTCATTTTCAACTGTCACACCATCAACTTCATCTGATGGTAGAAGACCACTTTCATCAACATAATTCTCAGAATGAACAGGTAAAGTTCTCTCTATAGTTACCTTACTGGCAGGACGTAAAGAAACTTCACCTTCACACAGTCGGTCAGCTTTGAGTTGTTTTCCTCTGGCTCGAGTAACAGCACAGGAAGGAAACAGGAGTGGAAGAATTCCTTCTAACAAGAAGGACTGAGCAGCTCCTGTGTCTCTCAGGATTTGCACAGAAACTTTTCCCTCTTGCCCTGGCAGAGACACGATACCAGTAGTAATAAATGGAGCATACTCTGTATAATGATTCCCAACATCTACCTGAGTTAATATCGCCTTCTTACCCACAGAATTCTGTTCGTATGCATGTATTCTCAGTGGTTCAAGCCCAACTAATCCAACTGGCTTAGCTGACAGCATTACATTCAGAGATTTTATGTCCTACTTTGTGACAATAAAAACAGACTACCTTACCTTTCTTATCTGATGAAACATTCTGACTCACAGGGGGCACACCTGGCACAGTGCCTGATGTAATCACTGAAGGTGTCCACCGATTCCGAAATGACTTTTTACTCTGATCACTTGATGCTCTATCAGGAAAAGAAATTCTGTGAGTCAGAACAAATTCATCAGCCAACACAGCCGCATTAGCTAAGGTCAAGGCCTTTTGTTCATTCAAATAAGTAGACACAGAGCACACAGTTTTTAAATTCTTCTACCAGAATTAACTCCCTCAACTGGTTCAAAGTTTCTACTTTCTGAGACTGACACCATCTTGTAAACATAATCTCTTTTTCCCAAGCGAATTCAACATAAGTTTGTTTTTCAAGTTTTTTTGTAACCCCGAAATCATTGGCGATAAACCTCGGGAACTAACTCATATGCTCTCAAAATGGCTGTTTTTACTTGTTTAAAATCAGCACTTTCTTCTTCAGAAGGAGAAGCAAACACTTTCTGAGCCTTCCCTGTCAAAATACACTGTAGAAGTAAAGTCCAAACTTCTTCTGGCCATTTTAGAGAAGCAACTTTTTCAAAATGGGAAAAATACTTGTCTACATCACGTTCACAAAATGGAGGAACCATCTTAATGTTTCGACCAACATCAAAAGAAGTCTGCGCAACCTGAACGGATTTAGAAGCTTCAGCTTTCCAAACTTCCAGTTCAAGCTCTAGCTTTCTCATCTCATACTGCCTCCGTTCACGTTCACTCTCACGTGCATACTCTAAATTTTTTCAACTCAAACTGAGCACACTCACGCTCCTGTTCAAGCTCAAATTTTTTGAACTGAACTCGTTTTTCCAATTCCTTATCTTTTAATGCTTGAGTACCTTCAAATGATAGTCTCTCTATTTCAAACTGTGTTTGTTTTTCTTTTGACATTAAATCTCTCTCTACACATGGAGACAGTACCTTACCAAAAGTCTCATCTCCTATAACAAGAATTGGTAACACTTTATAATAACTGCACACTATGAAGCATTAATTAAGCATTAGTTAATAGTTAATTAACTACTAATGTCTATTAACTAATTAATAGACATTAGTAAGTGGTTTATAAATACAGCTATAATTGCTTTATTCTTGATTTATAAGCATATCTATAATGTGTTTAATAATTGTATTTTCATACTTTATTAATAATCAATTTATCATTTCTAAATTAAGTATTACATTATTTACAAACCAGTTATTTGGGAGTTGTCAGTAGTTCATTTAGTAAGTGTAAGCAAATGATTAATAAACTATTTAAACATTCATTTATACATCTTATTATTTAGACACATAGTAATAGTTACTTAGTGTGTAAGTAAATGTTTTATTAACACATATTCCTACTGCAATTCATGATTAATTCAGTAATTATAAAACGTTTAGAAGTGGTCAGTTAACTATTTTTGTGAGCTCATCTAAAGTGAGGACTGTTTATGCTTTGTAAAGCTTTTATAAATGAGATTTAAAGTTCAGTGATGTTCTGCACTGCTGTTCTCTAATGTTTTAAAGTTAGTACCGAGGTAGTTTTGACACTAGGAATATGTTAATAAAGCATTTATTAACACACTAAGTAACTAATACTATATGTCTAAATAATAAGATGCATAAATGTACGTTTAAATATTTTATTAATCATTTACTTACACTTCCTAAATGATCTTATGAACCACTGACAACTCCTAAATAACTCGTTTGTGAATAATGTAATACATAATTTAGAAATGATAAATTGATCATTAATAAAGTATGAAAATACAATTATTAAACTCATTATAGATATGCTTATAAATCAAGAACAAAGCATTTATAGCTGTATTTATAAATGGCTTACTAATGTCTATTAATGTTTTATAAATGATGAATTGACTATTTACTAATGCTTAACTAATGCTTCATAGCGTGAGTTATTCTAAAGTGTTACCCTAGAATTCCCTTGGCTATCAACTGGCTTTTAACAGCCTTTAACAAATCTTCCTTGCGCTTCTTATCATTACTAGTCAAAACAATATAATGACTCTCTGAGAGTTCTAAAAGTTGTTCTTTGGTGCACCTATCTAGAAACTATTCAGAAAGCTCTACATTCAATTCCTCATTGGAAATCATTTTGAACTAGCAGAAAAATTACACAATGAAGATTAGCTAATAAATTGCCCACAATAAATCCAAATAATCCTAATAAACCTCCCTAAAAAAAGAATTAAGTACCAGAAAACATCCTAGACTTAAATCATTATTCAATATTACCCATACTGACATAACATTTCATACAGCCTAGCTCAATAATCCACTATAACACCACTAGAAACAAATAAGATGAATGAACAAACTCAAAACCAAATTTACTAGTTTTATCATTCAACTTAATCTCCACAGGCCGTAAAGTCAATGTTTCAATACAATTCTAGTGCTTTAAAGTGGAAAAACAATGCCGATTTATATTAGGAATTCGTACAACCTGCATTACCCAGCGATGCAGTGTTTATTTACAAATAGTAAACAACGGTTGTACTCAATAGGCTACAACAGCGATTTCAACCTGATTCACTAATCATCTATAACCTGCTGTTGTTCCTAACACAAGATTTTTGTGTAAACAAAGCTAAGTTTCACATTTTAACCAGTATACACAAACATCCACTTAATTCCTCGTCTAAATTGGCATAACTAGCACATAATACCAACACGCAAAAACATGCTCTCTTTATAATCAATTTATGTGATAAACAGGGAGAAAATAGAGTACTCACCAGGATTTCCATTGGCTTTACATCTCCGATATGCCTGCTTGTTGAAACTAACCTAACTAGTCTTCAAAGGACTGCCAGGCTCGAGGCGACTTGAAACGCTAAACCTCGTAACAACCGTTCTCCAAATGAGTTCAGCTGCGCGAGAAGCGTACCCCCACCCAGGATTTCCTTCCAAAAACTCCAAACAAAATACAAAGAAAATCAACAAAACAACAAACAGTGTTCAGATGGAAGGACCACTCACACGCAGCCCAGCTGAAACACTCTAACTAACTGGAGTGCAAGCCAATCCTCAAGAAATCCTGAAGAGACAATAAAAATACTCCCTCAAACAAACGCTCAAAATCCGGAACAAGCCCCCATTTTTATGTTACGGCTGGCTCATATACCGCAACATAAAAGAGGCAAACAACAAATGGTTCAAACAATAAACCAATTTATTAACAAAACAAGAAAACAATTATTAAACAATCAAAAGAAAACCAACGTCTAGGGGAAAAAAAAACACGTCAAATTGAGAGAGAGACTTAAGGCTGGTTCACACTGTGTGATTTGTAACAGTCCTTTACGATAGTTTCTTGTCAGACTGTACTAACATGATCCTCATGTCACACTGTGGGATCTCAGCTGTCTTTTGTGTCAGATTGTACGACAGTCAAGACGTGTTAAAAACAGACGTGTGCATGAAAACGTTGACTGTGAGCTGCATTACACGCGGTACTCAAATGGTGGCTAAAAAAGACATCTCTGTCGTTAATTTTGAACACGGCTTGTCTTGAAAAACTAAGACAATTTGACGTTCATCGTAGGAGAAGTCACACTGGAGGATTGTGCACCAAATCTTCTGACACTGCCAGAATTTCGTCTGAGGTAAAATTTGATCGCAATGGTCATTAACCGGCTGTCGGTGAACATGTCAAACTAGAGATCAAAGACTACAGATTTTAGACTAGGATTATAGGAATCTTTTAGTATTTGCAAAATTTGTCTCAGACGACCAAATCGTAGCCAAAATCGCACAGTGTGAACCAGCCTTTACTCTAGAGTGCACAGATCTTATACCAAACGCCATATTAGAGGGTTAATTACTAATAGAATGCACCTGTCGCCCAACTAACATCTGCACTGTCTAGCGGAGCCAGCAGGGGGCAACAGGCAGGCGTAACACAAGGCACACAGACAAAAGATTGCACAAAGACATTTCAATACAGAAGCATCAGGGCTTTGTCACAAAACCAAGAATAAACTAGATTACTAAAATAAACTAGTAATCTAAAATACTAGTTAAAATAAAATAAACTAGAGTGATATAACCCTGACAGTTATAGTAAAAGTAGTACAAACTGGTATCTCTGTTCTTGGTTTGTGCTGCAGAACCAGCTGAAGGAGACACAGAAGTCGTTCCAGCAGAGGATCCAGCAGAGAGAGAAAGATCTTCAACAGCTGAGAGAGGCTGTGGAGTCTTATAAGGTGAGTCTGGAGAAGAAGAGAAGTTTGAGAAGTCTCAGTCAGGACTCACTGAAGCCACTGTGTGATTGTGATGTGTGTCCTAACAGAGCTCTGCACAGACAGCAGTGGAGGACAGTGAGAGGATCTTCACTGAGCTCATCCGCTCCATTGAGAGAAGCCGCTCTGAGGCCACACAGCGGATCAGAGATCAGGAAAAGACTGCAGTGAGTCGAGCTGAAGGACGACTGGAGCGACTGGAGCAGGAGATCAATGATCTGAGGAGGAGAGATGCTGAGCTGGAGCAGCTTTCACACACACAGGATCACATCCATTTCCTGCAGGTAACAGAGATCTAGAAGAACAGGATCATAGTGGACTTGAGCAAGAGACTCACAGAGAAACATTTCATGAGAGCAGAATGAGCCTTTGACTGAAGTGTTGTCAGGAATTCTGTGTTGTGTTATATAATCATAAGGTAGATCCTCATCTAATCATCTTGGTTTAAAATAGACGACACTTATAAATGCATTTCAGCTCTGGAAGTCTCTTAGGAAAAATGTTCTGAGCTCTTCTGGGATATATATTTAGCTGCCAAACTCCACTAGTACCACAAACAGTTCAAAACTTCCAGAACATTTAAACTTTTTTAAACCAAATTTTCCCTTCTGGTTTCTTACATCATGGTGAAATCTTGATAGTACCAATTCTGAGTAATGTTGTCCAAATTTACTTCAGGTGATCTTCAAACCTTATGAAATGGATTTTCATTTTCTTAATTGCTTGACCATTTTCTTTAAGGATCACACCCATGAGTATCTCCATCTAGATCACATGGCACACTACCCAGATGACTCCTGTGCACCTTATATCACGCCGGCCTCAAAGAGCAGACAGAAGCGTGCCTGCCTTTGTATGGCCCTCAAAGGACATTCTGTGAGTATGTGGAGTCTGCTCTCCAGCTGTGTTTCCCCCTTCACAGTGAGTAAAGAGGAGAAGGATCCCAAATATGGTGGTCCCCGAGCTAGCACTCATTGACCTACATATTCTGGAATGGACTCCTGCCTATTCTCCCAACCTTGAGTTCTCTTCTTCTCCACCGGTCCCACCAGGCCTACTGCATTTTCTGGTTCCGAATAGTTCCCTGGTCCTCCTTCCTCTGCTGGTCCCGCCCAGCCTCCTGGCTCCTTTGTCTCTAACCTTCGTCCAACCTCCAAGCTCCTGCATTCCAACCGTGGAGGTCATCCAAATCCCGATCGTCCAGCTCCTCGGCTCCTCCCATTCCACTAGCTTCATTCAGCTTCCATCCATGTTTCACCACAGACCTCCAGACCACCGGTTGTGACTCAGCCCTCCACCCCTCTGCTCCACAGGGCACCTGCTTCCCTCCGGTTTCTCCTTTGTCTTTGCTCCCACTGGATCTGCCTTTGTCTTCCGAGCCCCCAGTTCCAGAGGTGGAGTTATGGTTATGGTGGAATCCATAAACAAAAGCTAGTTTTGTTCCTTTTCCTGTGTATAGTACCTGTGTCCTGTGCTGCAATTAGATCCTCATCTGCTATCCTTTTTTGACCACACTGTTACAGCTTGCTCTAAAATTCTGTCATTTTTAAATTGATGATGAAATTTTAAATAAGATGATGACTGATGCATTTAATTAGGATAATGAGTAACACTTTATAATAATGTTCAATAACAAGTCATTTTTAAGTTATTAGTTAATAATGATCTAATCATATACAAAACATGACTATATGTTCATAATGATTAATAAAAGATAAATATGTTCTAAGTTATCTTAAAAAATAGTAAATCATGAAATAATCAAACAGATTGTTAGTAGATGATTGTTTATTATTAGTTGATATATTAATCACTTACAAATCATTGAAAAAAAATCAAGTCCTTTTTTACCTGCATCAACAAATTATTCACAGAAATGTTAAGAAAACAAGTTCCAGTTTGCTTGTTACTTATTTACTCATTTATTTAATTACTTTTATTATTACGAGAAATGACACCCACGAAATGTGAATTGTCGATCATTTTACAAGCAACTGGCGATGAAGAAAAATGCCACATTGCAATATTTTAAACCATGAAGGCAAGCCAGTGGATATAACAAGCAATGTGCAAACTTTGTGTGAGAGTAAATGTCGGTGCAGAAGTCTCAAACACCAGTCAATTATTCACTACAGAAACTAAAAGAGCGTCCGTCATCTGCCGCTGCATTAATGGTGCATATTCATAGAGATGATGAGAGATCTAATCTAATTTTTCTCTTGTGGCCCATAGTGAAAAAATTAGTATTTCGTCTAAAACAATATGTTTTATGAGATGAGGAATCTAATCTAACAAATCTTTTATTATCCTCGCAGCACGTCGATTATGCAGTGATGCGCTATGAAATTATTGCAAGGCAAAGGGCTAAATGGCATCCACCGGGCACGGCATATCCAAATCCACAAGCATGGACCATTCAATGTTAAGTAGCCTAAAATAATAATAATAATAGCCCATGCCTATAATAATAATTATATTTAATTTAAGAATGACAAAATAAGGGTGGAATTAAAGGATTAGTCCACTTTTAAATAAACTTTTCCTGATAATTTACTCACCCCCATGTCATCCAAGATGTTCATGTCTTTCTTTCGTCAGTCGAAAAGAAATGAAGGTTTTTGATGAAAACATTCCAGGATTATTCTCCTTTATAGTGGACTTCAATCACCTCCAAATGGCTAAAGGTCAAAATTACAGTTTCAGTGCAGCTTCAAATGGCTTTAAGTGTTGTGAAGAATGCAGAAAGCGGAAGTATGTTCAAGGTGATATTTTGTGTTTTATTAAACATATACAGTTAACATAAAAAAAAATAAACATAAAATAGTCCAGGCCTGGTCCTCTCTCGTCCTTCACTGTTGTCGCTCCTTCCTTTATGTTTCTGGAGCTTCTTGCGCCATTCTCTCACAGCTCTCGCCCAGCCCTGCTTGTCACATATCCACATCGCCCCTTCCCAGGTTCCTGACTGACAACGAAGACTTAACAGAGGAGCCATCAAGTATTCTAGGTTATTACGTGCAGAAGTTTTTTTGTTTTTTTAATTATAGCCAGCTTAAAATGTTTCGTTATGTATCCTAGTGATAAAGATGAATTAATGATATTAAGACGAGGATCTATGACCTCTGGAAGCATCTCAATAGCTTAGTCGGTATAGGGTCTAACATACATGTTGTTGATTTAACAAGTTTAGACAATTCTTCCTCTCCTAAAGCAGTGAATTAATTGAATTTTTCATCAGGGACACTACAATGCACTTTCTGATGCGATACTGTAGTAGACGGTTGAATGGTTATAATTTTCTCTCTAATATTGTCAATCTTGCAAGTAAAGAAGTTCATAAAGTCATTACTGCTGTGCTGTTTGGAAACATCAGAAGGTGATTTTTATTTCTGGTTAATTTAGCCATTATATCAAATAAATACCTTGGGTGTTTGTTTTCTTAGACGATTAGAAAAATAATTAGATCTAGCCGTTTTTAAGGCCTTTCTGTATGGAAAAATGTGTTCTTCCACTGAATGCAAAAAACTTCTATTTTTTTTTCCAGCTGCACTCCATTTTTCTGGTTGCTCTCTTAAGAGCCCGAGTGTGCTTGTTGTATTACGGCGTTGGTTAATTTCCTTAATCTTCTTTAAGCGCAAGGGAGCAACTGAGTTTAATGTGCTGGAAAAGACAGAGTCAATAGTCTATGTTGCAACATCGAGTTCTTCTAAGCTATCTGGTATGCTAAAGAGATGAAACTGATCAGGAAGATTATTTATAAAGCAATCTTTAGTGGTAGAAGTGATTAGTTCTGCCATATTTGTGAAAGGGTGGTGGTTTAGCAGCCTTGACTAAATGTAGTATACACAAGACTAGATAATGATCTGAGATGTCATCGCTCTGCTGCAGAATTTCATCTGCATCAATGTCGATTCCATGTGACAATATTAGATATAAAGTATGATTACGACAATGATTGGGTCCTGACACGTGTTGTCTAACTCCAAAAGAGTTTAGAATGTCAATAAAAGCCAATCCCATTGCGTCTTTTTCATTTTCTACAAGGATATTAAAATCACCAACAATTAGGACTTTATCCACAGCTAGTACTAACTCCGACAGAAAATCAGCATATTCTTTGATAAAGTCTGGATGGTGCCCTGGTGGCCTGCATACAGTAGCCAGCACAAATGTCAGAAGGGATTTGTCACTTACATTACATAATGTTACATAAAGCACCATCACTTCAAAGGAATTATATTTGAAAGACTTCTGAGTAATACTAAAGATATTACTATAAATTACAGCAACACCTCCCCCTTTGCCTTTCTGACGTAGTTTGTGTCGATAATGGTAATCTTGAGGGCTGGACTCATTTAAAGTAATGTAATCGTCCGGTTTTAGCCAGGTTTCTGTCAAACACAGCACATCTAGATTATTGTCTGTGATAATATCATTTACAATAAGTGCTTTTGAAGAAAAGGATCTAATATTTAGCAACCCAAGCTTTATCATTTGTTCATCAGTATTATTTTTGGTTTTATATTTGTTGCAAATCAATAAATTTTTTACCCTTAAATGGGTTTTGGAGTTTTTTGTATTTACTAGTTCGGGGTACCGATAGAGTCTCTATGTGATAATATCTAGGTGAAAGAGTTTCTATGTGTTGGGAATTATATGACTTCTGTGACGTGAGACATCTAGCAGACGGTCGGTTTAGCCAGTCTGTCTGCTTCCTGACCTGGGCCCCAGTTAGTCTTAGAGCTGAAACATGACAATGTGACATATTACTAGAGAGAATAACAGCACCATCCCAGGAGGGATGGATACCATCTCTTTTCAACAGAGAAAAAAATGATTGTGTCCATGACTTATAATCACATTCCCACAAGTTAATATGACATTCTCATGAATTAATGACTCGAGGCCATGACAGAAATAAATGAACCGAACATGTCCCCTCCCAGTCACCGTAGTTTATAATTTAATGATGTATCATGAAGTTGTAAGACAAACATGCGGGTCTGCAAAAGCACCATTTTTAAGAAGCATAATTTATTTGATTTCAAGTGAATAAACATTTATAAATGACTTACAGATCAGGGGCCGTATTCACAAAACATTTTATCTTACCACTAAGAGTTCTCCTAAATAGCAGTAAAAGTTCTTAGCTAAGAGTTTTCTCTTAAAATCTATTCACAAAGCTGCTGAGACAAACTTTTACTAAGGAATAGACTGAAGTCTTAAGCTAAGAGTAAGGGTGGGGTTGACCTCATTGCTATGGAGTAAACACACAGTGATTGGCTGATGGGGGAGGAGTCAGCGATTTAATCATAGAAATATTGTAGGATGAGGTGTCATGTTTCCACATTAAAATAAAGGTTTTAAAATACAAATGTTGCCCTATTCAAATAAATATTTTTTAATAAAAATGTTGCCATATTGTTGCCATAAAGGTTTTAAAATGTAGGCTAAGTGTCACTAATTAAACTAGTACAAACAGTTAATTGTCCGCCTCTTGGATGTCTGCATCATGTCTGCATACAAGAGAATTTAAGCAACATTCTTTCTTGTTTTATAAACAAAGTTTAGGAGAAATACATTCGAACAATCTTTCTAATCAGCTCGAGAGGAGGAATATATACACAGACGAGAGCCCACTCGCCTATAGTTACTTCGACAGTTTTCTGCATCCCTCCGCCAACCTGCTCCTCACTCTCGGCTGGGGATATGAGGAGAACTTTGGGTTTGGGCTAAATTCCTTGGACAGCACGCCAAATACGCTTATTATATATATATTTATTTTACTCTATTCAATCATTTGTAAGTGTGAACTCATGAAAACCATTGCCACAGGTAATCAGACAATATTTATTTATTTGTTAAATAAATGGCGTCTCATTTGGCGTCTCATCGTAGATTCAAATCTATAAATCAAATTTACTCTATGAGCTTTGATTTCTGTTTTCTGTAGAGTTTCCAGTCTCTCTCAGCTCCTCCTGAATCTACAGACGTAAATCACAATCCCTTCAGTTGTCTCTCCTCTTTTGATGTCTTGAGAGAATCTGTCCTTCAGCTGAGAGACAAACTGGAGGATTTCTGCAAAGAGGAGCTCAAGAAGATCTCTGACAGAGGTAAAGTTCTGGAGATTCATCTGCTCTCAGAAATGATCCTCCATAATCTCATATCTTGTAGAAGATCATATTAGAAATGTCTTAGGAACGGATGCAGGGATCATTTTCTCTTGACATGATAATCACACTCTTCTTGTCTGTTGATTTCCACAGTCACTTTCACCAACATTGTTCCCAGGACCAGGAACGACTTCCTACAATGTAAGTCACTAAGAAAACAAGCAGATAAACTCACTGAGTGTGTTCATGTTCTTCCTGTAGAAGGAAAAAGAAAACATGACAGAAGAATTTCAGAGTTCATCATGTAAATGATGATTAGCACATGATATCTGGTAAACTGTACTGAGGTCTTATAAGAATTATTTTCAACTTATCAAACATTTGAAGGATAAATAAGCAGAAATAAGCCAATAATTAAGCCAATAATTAAAGGTTAACTGAATGTACAGTAAATGCCTTCAAGGTCCGTCCGTAATCATCTAATTTGTTTTCTCGTTTTTTTCTTTGAAATGGAAAAACAAAAAAAAAAAAGATCATTTATCACATATTCATAAATAAATAAACAAATCTTGCGTAATTTTTATTTTTGTTTTCATCACACTTTGTTATAATCCGCCAAATGGAAAAACAATAAAACCAAAATGGATAAACAGCTTGAATATTCAATCTCTACATGGGCGGTAATTGGTCAACTGCTGATTGGTGAGCCGTGCTTCAGTTCTTATTTAGCTCTGCGCAACAGAATAGTCTCTGATACATTTGTTTGGATTATTACAGAGTTTATTGCAACTATATTTAATATCTTTCTCATCAAACAGCCAGACTAATAAAGTAGTCACACTGCTGGTAAGCATTTTGGGAGACATGGACTCTTGAGCATTTAGCTTAGCCTTGAGATCTGCAATGGTCTTCTTGTGTTTTTTACACTTTTCAGTCAGAGCTAACTGTTAAGTTAGTAAATTATCTAGCTGTGTTTGAAGATCCTGAATCTTTGCCTCAGACTTTTGTGGCTCTGCATTTTTAGAATGCACTTCTTTACATTTAACATCTATAATTGAAAATAGATGTGTGGTCACATCACATAGCCTCGTACAACTTATGAAGTTTCAAGCCTCAATTATTTCACCATGTTTTGATTTTTTTTTTTTTTTTTTGGTGTTTTTGTTTCTTGAGTTTGCACAAGGTAGGCTCAACTTTTTTTGCTCCATAAAGTAAACAATACGTCACTCTTTTCAGAAATTTTCCCTTCCATCCTTGAGGAGATCTGAATGTTCTCAGACTGTACAGTAATGGGACTATTGAAGCTCTTTAAAACCTTCCAAATTGTGTTTCATGCAATTCATGCAAATGGAGACTTTTCCTATTATACCATTAAACAATGTAAACAGACATGCCCATTCTGTGGTCAGAAGGTCAGCTTTAATTCATTCACAAGATCAACTGTGAAAAATGTCCTCATTCTGTTCAAAGTAAATTTCAGAAATCTCACTGCAAGGGATCCCAGGTTTCGGCACCATCTGTAAGGGTGGTCTGCCTACAGGGGTTTAGGCCGTAAGGGTTGCCGAATGACTAAAGAAACTTTATCAGCAAGATGGTAGAAAACTGTACATTTCTTGTCTATTATCACTGCTACTTATACGAACAACAGAAATAAGCGCAGTTATAATAGCAAAATATGTGGGAGAGCGTTGCTATAGTGTGACAATATTGTATTGCAATAGGGAGCACATTGATGTTAATACTAAATCAAAACTAGTTTGCACATTAATTGAAAGGTTTTAATGACAATATCTGGTTATGGTTACACTTAAAATAAGAGATGTATGAGATGATAAAATCATATACCATTAATCGTACCCAGCATGTATGTAAAAAGTTACTGCTCCCCTCTTGTTCCTGTTAAAAAGTCAACTCACTCACTACGGGTCTGATACCCTAGAGAAATGCTATCACTATACTGACGACAACATGCCCGCAGCGACGCGGGACATTCTTAAAAGCACTTAACGTGAAAAACCCTTAATGTACTAATACAGGGATACTGAAGGTTTCAAATTCAGTACACACCTTATTACTGTAATAAAACATACCTAGCTACATAAGCAGATGAGCCCACAATATGAACACAATTAATTAGCCTACAAGTTAAGCGTTTTCCTAAAATACCATTATAAAGAAAATACTTCATGCATCAAGACAGTGATATTAAAAGACCGAGCTGTATACTCATTATTAATAAAGCAGCCTTATGTAGACAAGCAGATCAGGCCGAATATAAATGCATCACACTTAAAGCAGAACTAAGTAACTTTTTTTACCTTCATAAATAGTTTTCTAAGTCCTTACGATGGTTAATTGACTTGTAGTGGTGTGTTTGAGGCGAGCGCTAACCCCATCTGGCATGTCTACGCCAGAAAACAGCACTTGCAAGTTGAGCGGCGCCGACCCGACACAATCTCGCCTCATGTTCACGTTCACGCGAAAGTGACAAAATGCTTTACGGTAATTCAAAAACAATGTATATATTATGACTTTATAAGACAATTTCGAAAATTACCCACCTCCTCTTTCTTGTACTGTATTTGCAAATTACCCACCTCCTCTTTCTTGTACTGTATTTGCAAAACTACTGCGCTGGTGAGCGTTGTAGTCGTTGTAGTCCAGAGCTGCGCTTGGAGTATTTATGACAGTGGGATTCACTGAAGGAAACTGTGGGGGGAGCTTCGCAAATCTTACTGAGTTCCGCTTTAAACCGGCTTAATGCATTAAAGGATTCAATATAGCCTACACCTAGTTAATAAAGCATACTATGTACAGACAAAGTGTTTCCAGAACCGTTGTCTGTGTTTTTTTTTTTTGTTTTTTTTTTATGGCTCTGGCCATTTTGACGCAATTCTTTCTATTCATTACAGAAGAAAAGCCACTAGAAGGCACTTTTAGAGTCTGTATTGATGCAAAAAACACATAGAAATTAAATTTTGCATATTTACATATTAAACAACAAGTTGTATATCATTTATACTATTTTTAATAAAATAATAATATTGTATGAGGAAAATTAGCTTGTATCTACAAATTCTATTAATCAGTGTTAAAATAAAGGTTGAATATGTGATAAATTAAATGTTTTTCAGTTTCAAAAACAAGAACAAGAAAACAAATGATCCGACCTTTCTAGGGTTACGCTTTATTTTGATGGTGCACTTTAGACATTCTGATTGGTTCCTGCTGTATCGGTAGCCAATGAGCTTGCATGCTCAACCTTCAAATACATGTGTAGCAACACTGCAGCATGCTTTCAGAAATCCTCTGAAATTAAATATCTAAGATAAGTACTTGGGTTTCTATGCTATGTCACTATGCGTTTTTGCATAGACTGCTCTATCAATTCTTTATGAAGTAATGTTAACCACACACAAGATTTAATTCAGGTGTCATGTCAACAGTCCTGTTTTAACGCTTAGAGTGAATTACTAAGCATATTAACAGCTAGCGAATTGTTAAATATTTCTTCTGCTGGACAACAGGCCCATAAACACTTCAAAGCTTGAAAAGTTGTTTCTTTTAATTGCACATTATAAGTGACAAACTCACAGCCCTTGCAAAAATGAATCGAGCAGCATTTAATGCTAATTAACAGATTGATGCACTGATGTCAGTGATATTTTTCAAAAACATACTGAGATTTACTTAGCATATTTAATTCGAACATAGCGATTTCACTGAGCCAATTCGCTATTCCAGTTTAACCTCTGTTAATCATGCAGCCTCCGATTACAATGTAGTGGTCTGGGTATATGTTGCTTTAAAAACCATGTCTTGGGTTTCCCCAAACCTTGCAAACGATGGAGGCGAATATGCTCCACCATTCTCTGCTTTGCTTTTCTAAAAATAAATATAATCGTAAATGGTAACCTGTGTGATGTGGATCATTAACGACACACTATACACTTTAGTGCTAAGTAGAGCTGTACAGCGTGTACTGATGATATAAATTTGACATCAATGTATGTGAAAAGAGTACAATTCTGAACATTAAACACTATCAGGTCTTTCCCTCAAAAACACATAAAATAACATTTAATTTCATCATTTACTCTCCTGATCCACTAAAATCATCTGCCCAGTTTCAGTCAATTCAACACTAATTATTCAGGTAGTTCCAACACAAATGGGTTAAGTGAACTTCAGTTTTACATATTTAAGTGAATTTCACACTATAAAATTAGGACAGAATGTTCAGTAATTGTGTGGTTTTAACTCATTTGAATGAAGTAAATTTAACAAGCAGCAAAATATATTTTACAGTGTACATTAAAAGATCAGATTGATAATTCCTGATTGTGATGTGTTTTATCTCCTTTAGACTCTCATCATCTCTCTCTGGATCTGAACACAGCACATAAATACCTGTCTGAAAAGAACAGCTTTATTAGATTAGCTGGCGCAGTCCAGCCATATCCTGATCATCCAGACAGATTTGATTATTATCATCAGGTGTTGTGTAACGAGAGTGTGTGTGGACGCTGCTACTGGGAGATTGAGTGGAGTGGATGTGAAGTGTCTATATCAGTGTCATATAAGAGCATCAGCAGGAAGGGACGGGGTGATGAGTGTGTGTTTGGACGTAATGATCAGTCCTGGAGTTTGTACTGCACTCCATCCAGTTACTCATTCATACACAATGACATAGAGACTAAACTCCCTGTAAAGCCCATCAGCAGTAGAATAGGAGTGTATGTGGATCACAGTGCAGGAACTCTGTCCTTCTACAGCGTCTCTGGAGACACAATGAGCCTCATCCACACAGTCCAGACCACATTCACTCAACCACTCTATCCTGGGTTAAGGGTTTATAGAGGATCATCAGTGATCATGTTGATGAATCAGAATAGATTGTAAGCTGCATGATAATTCAGATGATCCAAGATAAGAGGCTTGACAGAGAAAGATGTTACAAACTTTTATCCAATAAACATCAGGGATAAACACCAACAGGAAACATTAACACAAGACAATGAACATAAGATGATTGTTAGTTCACCCCAAAATTAAAATTCTGTCATTAATTACTCACCCTCACGTCGTTCCAAACCCGTAAGACTTTCATTCATCTTCAGAAGACAAATGAAGATATTTTTGATGAAAGAATGCTGTCAGATTTCCTAACATAACTGCATTTGTAACTATCACTTTGATGCTTCAAACACTTCATAAAGAGATCGGAAAACTAATCCATATGAATCGAGTGGTTTATTTCAAATTTTCTGAAGAGAATTGATCACTTCTTATGATGAACACATTTAATTTAGGCTTTTACTCGCATGTAAACATTGATAAGCAGAAACTCAACCTAACACACCAGAACAAACCTCTTCCGGAAGCTCAAAGTGCTGCGTAACATATGAGAATATGAGGGAATATAGACAGATTGAAGAGAATTAATCAATCCCACAGTTTATTGATCAATTCCTGTAAATGAAGGATCTGAGGATCAAAAACCTGTGTGTGTAACTTCAACCATACATCTATGTTGTGCTTTATTTTCTTTGTTTTTATATTCAGTATAATCATTTATCATCATCAGTCATGTATGTATTTGTCATTTGATTTACACACTTTATCATTTCATCATTTCATCATTTTATTATTATTATTCATTTATTTTTGTATATTTTATGTTACTTATTTCCTTGTTACTGTAGTTTAATCTTCTGATTGTGGGTTTCACAGAATGTGGCATGTTTGTCTTCATGAATAGGAGATCAGAGGAATATCACAGTTTCAGGGTTTTATGGGATGTTGATGTGAAGCAGTCTGGAATAAACACACTTGTTGTATTTGTGCTGGTCATATAGTGATGAGGGGGCCTCATTTATAAAATGTTGCACAGAAACCATCCTAAATTTAATCTTACAAAATTTCTCAGATGTGCGTACGTGTGATTCACAGAATGACCGTACACACAGAAAACAAGTATACGCCTCTCTTTCAGATGTGAAATCTATAAATCGCAAATGATCTTGAACTTGCGCGCAGCTAAATGGTTTCAGTTCTCTGCATTGTAAAACAACACCTAACTAATGTCATTTACATATAAAAGATCACCAGTCATTGTCCAAATGCTTTAATTTAGAATGGCAAGCTGCAAGAATAGCTTAGATTTCCAAAAGCCTGCAGTAATCTGACATGTAAAAGATTGTTTTCATAAATATGAGCGTTGGTGTGGATTTAAGTGTAAGATTAATTTGTGCACACACACTTTATAAATGAGGCCCGGGGAGTCTAAAAAAGAGTAGATTCTTGGACTCTGAATAGCCGTAGAGTTGGGCTCGACTCTGGCACAGAAATCCACTCTCATTGTCGACTGTTTCTGTGTCTGAAATCTCTCGCTCACTGATTCTCTGATCCTAATATAGTGCATGGCAGTCGAGTGCACTATATCAGCAAGGAGTGAAGGAAATGAAGCGAGGAATTCAGACAGTGACGTATTACACCATGTGTCAGAAAGCTGGAGCTGAAACAACTTTGTCACATACATTTATCCTGTATGCAGCTTACTTTAGAAATACACTAAAGTTTCTAAATAAAAGTTTCACTAAATAAAAGTTTCAAATTATTATGCAACTGACATATCAGTCGAATTTCAGTACAATAAACATTCAGATTGTAGTTTTTCTAAGAAAGTGTTTATTTATCAATGTCTTTTTAGATAACTGGTTTCAATCTCAGACAAAATAATTTGCCAGGTACTTAGATAAATGGAAACCCTACTTAAAGAGGTTGTTCCACATTATTAGATGTTTCTGAAGTTGAAAAGTATGAAAACAACTACAAACCCGATTCCAAAAAAGTTGGGACACTGTACAAATTGTGAATAAAAACAGAATGCAATGATGTGGAAGTTTCAAATTTCAATATTTTATTCAGAATACAACATAGATGACATATAAATGTTTAAACTGAGAAAATGTATCATTTTAAGGGAAAAATAAGTTGATTTTAAATTTCATGGCATCAACACATCTCAAAAAAGTTGGGACAAGGCCATGTTTACCACTGTGTGGCATCCCCTCTTCTTTTTATAACAGTCTGCAAACGTCTGGGGACTGAGGAGACAAGTTGCTCAAGTTTAGGAATAGGAATGTTGTCCCATTCTTGCCTAATACAGGCTTCTAGTTGCTCAACTGTCTTAGGTCTTCTTTGTCGCATCTTCCTCTTTATGATGCTCCAAATGTTTTCTATGGGTGAAAGATCTGGACTGCAGGCTGGCCATTTCAGTACCCGGATCCTTCTTCTACGCAGCCATGATGTTGTAATTGATGCAGTATGTGGTCTGGCATTGTCATGTTGGAAAATGCAAGGTCTTCCCTGAAAGAGACGACGTCTGGATGGGAGCATATGTTGTTCTAGAACTTGGATATACCTTTCAGCATTGATGGTGCCTTTCCAGATGTGTAAGCTGCCCATGCCACACGCACTCATGCAACCCCATACCATCAGAGATGCAGGCTTCTGAACTGAGCGCTGATAACAACTTGGGTTGTCCTTGTCCTCTTTAGTCCGGATGACATGGCGTCCCAGTTTTCCAAAAAGAACTTCAAATTTTGATTCGTCTGACCACAGAACAGTTTTCCACTTTGCCACAGTCCATTTTAAATGAGCCTTGTCCCAGAGAAAACGCCTGCGCTTCTGGATCATGTTTAGATATGGCTTCTTTTTTGACCTATAGAGTTTTAGCCGGCAACGGCAAATGGCACGGTGGATTGTGTTCACCGACAATGTTTTCTGGAAGTATTCCTGAGCCCATGTTGTGATTTCTATTACAGTAGCATTCCTGTATGTGATGCAGTGCCGTCTAAGGGCCCGAAGATCACGGGCATCCAGTATGATATGATATGATCTAGTAGATTGTTCCAGATTCTCTGAATCTTTGGATGATATTATGCACTGTAGATGATGATAACTTCAAACTCTTTGCAATTTATCTCTGAGAAACTCCTTTCTGATATTGCTCCACTATTTTTCACCGCAGCATTGGGGGAATTGGTGATCCTCTGCCTATCTTGACTTCTGAGAGACACTGCCACTCTGAGAGGCTCTTTTTATACCCAATCATGTTGCCAATTGACCTAATAAGTTGCAAATTGGTCCTCCAGCTGTTCCTTATATGTACATTTAACTTTTCCGGCCTCTTATTGCTACCTGTCCCAACTTTTTTGGAATGTGTAGCTCTTATGAAATCCAAAATGAGCCAATATAGCCAAAAGGAGGACAGAATTCTCCTTAGTTGTCAATCTTCTTCATAATACCACTGACTGATGTGAAATTGAAATTATTTTACCAATCGCACTGAGACATTTAAAATGATACCAAACATGAAAGGAAAAAAACTCAGGGGGTTTTATTGCTTTATTGCAGGGCACTTGATCTCAGTTTTTGTCTTAGCAGGGAAATCAAGTCTTACAAGAGGACAGCAGAAAAGCCAGTGTTTAGCAGCAAACAGGTATTTGAAGCTGCTGGTGTTTCTGGAGTCTTGAGAACCTCTCCATGCAGGCTGGCAGTTATGTGTAAAATTGCATTTTATTTCCTTTTGAATAAATTAATTAATTAAGTGTGTAAGAACTGTGTAGTGAACAGCAGACATGATGACACTAGAGCTTCGCAACACAAGTTCACACGTCAAAACAAGAATCCTTTTGTCCCACTGTGCTTTTTTAAAAATTGAATTTCACTTATTAACAAACAAAAATAAAATAAAGTATAAATACATATGCACACACATATATACATACATGCATACATACAAAAGAAGAATAAATAAATATATAAATAAATAAGAAATAAATAACTAAATAAATTAAATATTCCACCAGCCCTGAGCCTACTATTCCATGTAAAGACATAGTAAAATGCTATCAACTTTACACTAATCCAGATCTGCAAAAGATTATCTTCTAAGGCCCAGGGTAGAATTCTCAGCCCATCATGCCTCTCTTAATGCAATTACTTGTTCATCAGCCCAAAATACAATTAGTGGTTCAATTAACTAAGAATTAGTGGTTATTCAAATATAAACCTTCCCTTAAATATGATCTCTTGTAAGTTGGCCAGCAAATGTTCTATAACTGGCCTCCACAGCTGCTCAAACACAGCAGTGTCTCCCCTAACCACTGCAGTTATTCTTTCCATGGGCAAAATTCTGAAGATCTCTTGATACCAGAGTGATAGTGATGACCTCCGTGAAGTTGGCACCCCATAAAGTGAAATAATCCCCAAAACTATGTCATTCGTTTGTGCTACGTTTGTGCTGATTTGTGTCGCAAAAACCAACGTTTGTGCTGGTTTGGGGTTCGAGATATTGAGCATTATTTTTTTGGTCGTGTGACGTCATTCTCCACCCCATGTCGTTCAAATCGCTTCAAACCGGTGCCATTCGTTTGTGCTCGATTTGTGCTGGTTTGTGCCGTTAAAACAAACATTGTAACTGTTTTCCTTCCACAGATATAACAAATTTAATTCGGGAGCTGTGACGTCATTCTCCACCCAACTTCGTCTAAATCGCTCGAAACTGGTGTCGTTCGTTTGTGCTCGATTTGTGCTGGTTTGTGCCGTTAAAACAAACACTGTAACTGTTTTCCATCACTTTCCACCCCATTTCGTCTAAATCTCACGAAACTGGTGTGGTTTGTTTGTACTCGATTTGTGCTGGTTTGTGCCGTTAAAACAAACACTGTAACTGTTTTCCTTCTACAGATATAACAAATATAATTCGGGAGCTGTGACGTCATTATCCACCCCATTTCGTCTAAATCGCACGAAACTGGTGTCGTTCGTTTGTGCTCGATTTGTGCTGGTTTGTGCCGTTAAAATAAACACTGTATCTAAGACCTCTTCTTAAATAGAACGAAAAAATGTTTTATGAACAGTTATGTAACTCTCCACACCCCATGCCATCCATATTGCTCCAACCCGGTATTGTTCGTTTGTGCTCGATTTGTGCCGGTTTGTGCCGTTAAAAGAATCCCTAAATGATGACTTTTTGACTGAAAATAAAAATAAAATAAAAATAAAAAATAAAATAAAAACCAAATCATTTCCACCCAATGTCTTCTTAAATCATTACAAAATGGTGCTGTTCGTTTGTGCCGTTAAAAAAAAGCAACAATGACATAGGCTAATCTTAAATATAAAGTACGCCTAACGAAAAATGTTTTTACATTAAATTTGCTTAAAACCGGTGCCCCCCACATGCTCCAAATTCGCTCAAAATCGTTTGTGCCGGTAAAAAGTTTCGTTTGTGCTGCTTTGGTTTTTAAATTATATATAAATAAATGTCTAGGTCATTTTCAGGTCACCGGCGCGATCCCTTCCATTGTTTTCTGATATTTTGGGTTTTTCCAATGAAACACAAATTGTTATTATTTATAAAAAATAAAAAAATAAAAATTTCTTGTAATAGTGAGTGAAACATGTTGCATCATGGAGGTTTTTTCTTAGGCCTTTTAATAATAAAATAAATACAAATAAAAAATTTCCCCAATGTTGTTTTAGACAACATAAAGCAGCACAACATTTTTTACGGCACAAGCGATTGAGACTATTTTGCCGACGTTTTGTGGCCTTGAAATAGCAATAATCTGGTTCCTAGGCATAACAAGTCTCTGGTAGGCTACAGTAATGCAGGCAAGCCATGAATAAATAGGCATATGTGAAATATGTATGACTTAAATAATTTACAGATTAACAAAACGAAAGAAAAAAAAATTGCGACAAGTCTGTGCTGAGTTTATTTTTCTTGCGGCTACACAAGTCAGGAAACCGAGATGAAAAAGCGCATCCTGTAGTTACATTTACATTCTGTTTTCATTGTGAGTGCACACAAATAAAAGTAAACACTCTGTGGCTGCGACTATTGTCTTACTTTTATCTGTGTGATCAAAAATGATGGAGTAGGCCATTCGATCGCGCCGGCGCCTCTCTCTCTCTCTCTCTCTCTCTCTCTCTCACACACACACACACCATGCATATTTTAGCATTGCAAACTTGATTTGCAGCCTGATTATTATCGAAATATAACAGTCAATCTAAACATCAAGTAGTCTAATCTAAACACCTTGGCCTAATTAACTGGTTCCAGTCAAGAAGGGAAAAACAAGGACTCAAAATCAACCTATATGAATTAATTTATAAACAACACTAATTTTATCCGTTAACTCGTTCTATTTAATGTAACAATTGCAATTCACTTTGTACAGTGTATTTATGTTTTTTTTTCTTCATTATTATTGTTTTATTTAAAGAAAATAGCCTTCGCCTATAGGCTACTTTACATGGACAGTGATTAAAGTCTGTGTTTGTTTGAAAGGTAAATTGCAGTTAGATGATGAAATAATCTGAGCATAAGCAGTTCCACAAGATTCCACTGGGCCTGTTAGTTGCAGCGTTTTATCTTTGTCCGCGGAAGATGCGAATCGATGTGTTCAAATGTTATACACGCGTTCCTGTGAGTTTCTTGATTGCACAATAATTAATAAAAGAATTCCCTTCTCTGACGTGCCAAACAAATTTTAAATTAACCTGTAAATTACCCTGCACACATGATTTTTTTTTAGTCTCAGAGCATAGCCTACATCTTTTCCGTATGCAGACCTTCCTATGCATTGTTTAACGTTTTTGAAGGGCGCAGAAACACGTTAAACATGTATTTGAAAATTTACCATGCAATTGTATAGTAGCCTATTTTATTATTATTATTTATTCAAATATCTGTCCCAGTACTATAGCACAGCATAGAACACGCCTGGTTCCAGAAGTAGGCAGGTAACATGTAGGCCTAAGTGGTTGTGACAATATCTGGCACAAATTTAGTCCATTTAAGAAGGGGTCTAGTACTTTTTAACGGCACAAACCGGGACAAACGAACAGCACCATTTTGGAACGATTTAAGATGACGGGGAGATTTTTTTTTCTTTTTCTAATTTTTTTTTTATTAGGCCTATAATAATAATAATAATAATAATAAGTTATATAAGTTATTCTTTTAACGGCAGAAACCTGCACAGATAGGCCTAGAGCACAAACGAATATGCCAGTTTTGGAGCGATTTAGATTACATGGGGTGGAGATTGGGTTTTTCAAAAAAAAAAAAATGTAAAAAAGGTAATCAATTACAGGGATTCTTTTAACGGCACAAACCGGCACAAATCGAGCACAAACGAACAATACCGGGTTGGAGGAATATGGATGGCATGGGGTGTGGAGAGTTACATAACTGTTCATAAAAATTTTTTTCGTTCTATTTAAGAAGAGGTCTTAGATACAGTGTTTGTTTTAATGGCACAAACCAGCACAAATCGAGCACAAACGAACGACACAGTTTCGTGCGATTTAGACGAAATGGGGTGGAGAATGACGTCACAGCTCCCGAATTAAATTTGTTATATCTGTGGAAGGAAAACAGTTACAGTGTTTGTTTTGAACGGCACAAATCGAGCACAAACGAACGACACCAGTTTCGTGCGATTTAGACGAAGTGGGGTGGAGAATGACGTCACAGCTCCCGAATTAAATTTGTTATATCTGTGGAAGGAAAACAGTTACAGTGTTTGTTTTAACGGCACAAACCAGCACAAATCGAGCACAAACGAATGGCACTGGTTTGAAGCGATTTGAACGACATGATCCCAAAATATTGTTATGAGTGGACAATGCCAGAAGCAATGCATGAAGTTTACTCTGACATTTATTGCATAATGGGGAGTGGGGAATTTTTCCTGTAATTGGCCAAATGTCATTAAGGTATTCTCCAAATATAAATCACCTACAACTCGTAACCCATTTCTATGCCATATATGAAAGGGATTTTTGAACACCAGGGAGAAAATCTTGATTATGAATTAATGGTGTCAGACCTGACAAAACACCCCTCCTCCCTGCAAATTTCAACATGTCCTGCCACACTTTAACAGTGTTGAACAGGATAGGATTATTTTTAATTTCAGTGCAAAATCTAAGACCTCTACTGGCGGAGAGCAGGGACCAAAGTACCATTTTTCACAAAAATGTAATTTTAAAATATAATGTTTTAGACAGCGACATATTTTTGCTGTGGTCAATAACTCACAGGTGTGGCCTATCAATGCCAAGTGGAATTTTGTACAAATATAGAATGGCTTCAGTATAATTTCACTTTGAACATAAATTGCACATTGTTACTTTTGACCCCGTCAGGTGGGATGAAAGTGACACACAGGTGGGTCAAAAGTAACACAACAATACAAGCAATTTTTGTGTTAGTCTTGTTTTTATTAAATATACCTGACTATGACATGGTTAATATGTAACTGCAAACATATTTTGTCCTTTATCTTTGCAAAAAAAAAATTAAATTACATTTATGTATTTCAGTTTCATCAAATGTTTCAAAAGTAACCCGACAGTACAAACTTGAATTGTTTAGAATATTTGTTTTTTTGTTCAACAATATGAAACAATATGAAAATTAAATAAAATAAACATAATATAAATTTTCAACTTAATGTAACAGTCCTGTTTCCAATCCAGCTGTTTTTATGCATACATTTAAAATATGCATAAAAACATCTGAATGGAAACACTGCAAATTCATAGATGGATGTGGAAAAGCTAAGGTATGGCTAAAAAATAAATGTGACTATTGTAAATATGTGACTATGCAATGCAAAGAAACCACCACATTAGCAGTGGGACAAAATAAACAAGTGTTGCTTTCGTCCCGACAGGAACTCCTGATATTTAAACCTGATTTACTTTCATACTGAACAATTCTGACAAGGCAAACTTCAGGATGTGTTACAGCAATAAATAACCTGTATATGTTTCTCTTTTACAGCAGAGGAGAAGTCCTGCTGGATGGATCAACTATAGTTGTGTTAAATTTGTGCTATATAAATAAAATGACTTGACTTGATCCAAAGCACTCGTAAACATTGACAGTTTTTCATCCAAAACTTTGCTGACACACTCCGTAACTTCGTGTGTGAGCTTAAGCGAGTAACCATACTCACATGAGCCACCATCCTGTGAAGTGACTCCATCCTTGCTAGACATGTTGTCGTTCCAGTATTTAACCTCAAACAAATGTGAGGTTAGATTTATGTTGAGATAAAATTTGAAAAGTGTCGAGATATGTGGGAGCTAGGTCTCTATGCACCCTCTCAGCTCGGTGACGTCATCGGACCCCCTGTCCCACTGTGCTTAAGACAAAAGGCTGTGATAGGACCCTCAACGACAGCTAAATGACTATTGTAATCAGGACTGCCAAAGGTGGAGGGCAGGAAAGATGACATCAATGGCCCATTGATCACAGGCTAATCTCATCACGAATTGCCTTTATTCACCTCAGCCCCCCATGCCTGAGTCCAAGGTGTGAATGATTATGGACTCTCAGGGCCACCAAACTGGTTCTAGCTAGAGCACTGCAAGAACAAAGAAATGCCTCAAGAGTAGGACAATTTCTAAACATATATATATTTTATCATCTGGGAAACTGTGCACAGACAGTAGAAACTGCACCTGGAATAAAAGCTAATGCAATCGCACCCACTGAGACAGAAATGTAATACCTCAACCAATTCACATCAAGTCTGGACTCTACGAGTTCAGAACACTGCCACAAGGACTTTGAGAAAGGTTTGATAAAGAAATAAAGCATTTCCAAGGTCCCAAAGACATTGTTTTAACTGTGTATTTTGGGACAATGCAACAAGTTCCACAGGATGAAAAGTGGTCGTGATGGGTAGACACCTGGAATGCTGTGACCCAATCACATCACCACATCAGGAAAGGTGGGGATTAGTAATCCCCTCCCCAACAGGAAGGAATAAAAGCTTTCCCAAGTGAACAAACCCTTGTTCTGAGTTTCTGACCTGACAAGGGAAGAACAAGAGCACGACCAACGTTATACTGTTGCGAGTGTTTCACCACACAGACCCTCAAGCAGCCCAACTGCTTCTGCAGAGGGCTTTGGCTCCTGACTTGCATAACTCAACCTCCAACCTACAGAAAATCCTGCAGATCGACCACCATCTGAGCTACAGTTCTCTGGATTACACAAAGACCTCCAGCACTCAGTGCAGCTCTGCAGCTGTTGGAAAGCAATCCAGTCTCTCCCACTGCAGACGAAAGGATCCAGTGGAAGAAGTTTCCCATCGCCAGTCTGATCACCAAACCAAGTGAAATGTGAATATAAGCTAACCAAACATTTTCCCAAAGGCCTTGGCATTAGGTTGTTGTATGAGATTTGCTATTTGTGTAGAGACTGTTTATATAGGGTCAGCATATACATATAGCTACGCCAAACACGTCATCTGTATTCATAGTAAATGCTTATTTACTATTTCATACTAACATCCAGAAAGACCACAATTAACTTCCCTATAGACTGCTAATTAAGCATTCATTGCTTCAACGAATCCGTTGCTCATCTACTTGGCATTCATTTTTGTTAAGGTCCATTTGTGTAGTAGTTTGTAGTTTCTGTTCAATTATTGATTCAATTTTCTTAGTAGTTTAGTCATTTTCCTTAGTAGTATTTAGTAAGTGTGATATTTTACTTTTGAATATCTTTTTGTTAAAAAAATAATTGTTGCAAACTGTGTCATTCTTGTGTTGATAATCAGAGGCAAGCTCACCCGAATCTCACTAAATACTTCAGATTGGTCAGATGACAAACTTCCTCCAATTTCTAAAATTTTAATTCAGTCAACAATCTTCCATGATTGTTCTTTATTGTCAAGGTGTGAGTCCTTTGTTGGTGCCCCGAGATATTGGAAGGAATCATCTGACTTAATATTAATATTAATACAAAATATTAATATTTAAGACCATAAATCACTACATTTGTGGTTCCCTTGTGTGAGGCTAATCCAAAATCACTACAACTGCAATCTTCTAATATTCCTGAAGTGTCAGCAGAGATTGCATCAACTAGATCATCCCCTGTGAAGGCCTCACCAACACGACAGCCAGTGGCACCGATTCCCAACAAACTGTTCCATAATGGCGTGATGAATACGATCTTCAACTAGATGGAACTGGATAAATATTTTGACTGTTGCAATTCCAATCGGACTTATGACCTGTAATGCTGCCTGAATCATTATCACGCACTGTTAGCTGTTGGCCAGAGGAGAACTGCCCACCCGACTGAGCCTGCTTTCTCCCAAGGATTTTTTCTCCATTTCTATCACCTGTTTGTCATCTGATGTCACCTGATGGAGTTTGGGTTCCTTGTCGCTTTCGCCTTTGGCTTGCTTGGTTGAGGACACTTGATATTCAAAAGTGTTTTGATCTGCTAGCATTGACACCATTGAATGCGAACAGAACTGAGCTGGACGATGAGATTACTGTTTTTTGTTTGTTATATAGATAAATTCAGATAAATACTGATAGATAAATTCAGTACTGATATATAGATAAATTAACTAATTATTGATTTTTACAACGGAATGAATAAATACTGAATTTACTTAAGCTGGACAATGACACCATTTTCTTTAAGAGCTGCTGTGCAGCCAAATTATTTACCAGTTATCACTGTAAAGCTGCTTTGACACAATCTGCATTGTAAAAAGCACTATATAAATAAAGGTGAATTGATTTGATTGTCTCCTTATATATTCTAACATTTTCCATATTTGGAATCTCACCCTGAGATTTTTTCAGGTTTTTTCCATTCATGGAGTAGTTTTATTTTTTTTCCTAAGCTCTTTCTCTGCACCATATTCATAATCCCCTCTGCCTCTGAGGTTTTGCACTGAATAACCACTTCCTGCCTATAGTGGCTTCCTATTTGTTGAGCCCATTGTATGATTGCTAGGCTGACTTCTGACTCTTGAAAGTTTCCTCTTTGCAGCCCATCTCGGCTTGGTAGCCACAAAAGTATCTCCCCTGGCTCTATTTCTTGGACTGAGGTTTCTGCCCTTAAGGCCTTTTTTCTCCCAAGCTTTTACCCGGTGATCCCCCTGGGTGTACTTGTATTGAGATGCTGCTGGATTTTCTCTGGGCTTTATTGGACATTATTGTAGGTAAATTATTTTAGGTACTTTCCACTCATATTGCATTCAAGCATTTTAGGTACTTTCCACTCATATAGCATTTAAGTATTTTAGGTACTTTCCACTCAAATAGCATTTAAGTATTTTAGGTACTTTCCACTAATATAGATTTAAGCATTTCTATGTTTAAGCATATATGGCATTATCTTAAAAGCAAGCAAATTGATATTTCTTTGAAACAGGTAAATAGCAGTATCACTATCCAAAACAAAGGGAAAATGATTCCTACATTTATTGTGGGGGTGAGTGGAAGAGCAAAAATTTTGCCCCTCTTTGTCTACAGACAAAGAGCTTTTCTTATATATAGCTTAAACCAGGGAAATAACATTTCTTACAACACTGCGTACAAGTTTTAGAAATTAAGGTAATAATGGAACTGGACAAAGTTTTCTGCCTTGCAGTACAAGTGTAGTAATTAGGATGCAGTATTGCTGCAGATAGTAATAGTCCTGATTCTCAATAACTTGTGTTCTTTGAGTGACTGTCTGAGACTGATATCTAGTGGACGTTTTATTATCAGTGACTTTACAGCAGGGTTCCTCTTTCTATTCCTGTAGAGACACAACAGAGTTTAGTTCCAGCTGTTACTGAACACACCTGGATCAACTAAGGAAAGTTTTTACATTTAAAATAACAGGCAGATGTGTTGAAGCACAGTCAAAACTGAGGCTCTCAAGGACCAGGAATGAGGAACCTGGGTCCTTAACTACTATGTACTTACATTTAATTAAATCATTTGTACATACATTTAATTAAATCATAAATCATACAATGCACTTGTTGTATACATGCATATTTATACATTGTTATTACCTGCATGTAATTACATCTGTAATTATTTCTGTAACATTCACATTTATAATTACACTGTTGACCCTTCTCTAACACCTTAACCCACCCTTAAACCTACCCATACCACCAAACTTGTCCTTAACTTTACCCATATCCCACTTCAATAGCAGCAAAAGTGTTTTAAAATACAATATGAACACAATAAGTGCATTGTACTTATTTTTTATGTAACATAGTAAAGGCCACCTAATATAAAGTGCTTTTCAGATTTGCAGACACGTTTTTCACATGTCACTCAAACACAGAACCAGGAAACTCTTCAGTTCAGAGAAACTGAAACTGAAGTGCAGTTGAGCTGTTGTGTGTTAGTGTCTCTGTGTAAAATGGCAGAAGGCAGAATTTCTCAGGATGAGTTCAAGTGTTCAGTGTGTCTGGACCTCCTGAAGGATCCAGTGACCATTCCCTGTGGACACAGTTACTGTAAGAGCTGTATAACAGGCTGCTGGGATCAGGAGGATCAGATGAGAGTCTACAAATGCCCTCAGTGCAGACAGACCTTCAGTCCAAGACCTGCTTTAGCTAAAAACACCATGCTGGCTGAAGTGGTGGAGAAACTGAAGAAGAGAAAACCTCCTGCTGACTGTTACGCTGGAGTTGGAGATGTGCAGTGTGACGTCTGTACTGGAAGAAAACACAAAGCCATCAAGTCCTGTCTGGTGTGTCTGGAGTCTTACTGTCAGAATCACCATGAAGAACATGAAAGTTACTTTAAAAGAAAGAGGCACAATCTGACTGAAGCCACTGGACGACTGCAGGAGATGATCTGCCAAACACATGATAAACTCCTTGAGATTTTCTGCCGCACTGACCAGAAGTTTATATGTGTGCTGTGTACGATGGATGAACATAAAAACCATGACACTGTATCAGCTGCAGCACAGAGGACAGAGAAACAGGTATGAAATATAATCTAGACACCAATGAAATAATGTTGACACTATTTATATTGGCACCCATGTGATCAGGTAACATCATTCACACTGCACATGTCAGCAGAAGTGAACAGTAGCTGCTGGACTTTCACTGTTGAATGTATTTGTGCTCCACAATCAACTTAAAAAAAAAAAATGAAAAACACTGTAAACATATTGATCAACACAAACTTTGTAAAACAGGCTTTGATGAAGCAACATGAATTAAAAGAAAATATTCACCGTTTGTTTGACAAAATATATCTGTCAAAAATTTTCAAAATCAGTTTCTGATTAAATTTGTGATGCACGTCTTCATGTGAATTAGAATGACTGATTCCTGATCAACATTTTATAACTGATGGCAGTTATTAGTTAACAGAAATACTCAATGTAGTGATCCAGTAATCCATTTTACATCCAGTAATACATCTGTGTCAGTTTTGCTTTTTATGATACTTATGCTTGCAGTGTGAAACAGGTTGTCAGGGTCGGTTGCAAACAAGGAGAGGATGCAGGATCTAATTTGCAGCAGTGAAGGTTTATTTACAATACTATAATACAAAACACAGGAGCAGGAACAGAACAACCAACTACACATAGATGAGGACAGACAAATGAGTGCAGGAGGAGTGAGCCTTTAAAGGGAGTGCTGATGAGGATGTGCAGGTGTAGGGAATCCATGATGACTGAGATGACAAGCTGAATGAGTGCAGGTGTGGATCAGAAGGGATTATGGGAAGTGGAGTCCGGGGAAGATGAGACAGACGGTGACTGTGACATTACTCCCCTCTCCCGGTAGGCGTGACCTCACGCCGTAGATAGAAAACTGGGAGGGAGGGCGGGCGTCCTGGAGATGTGACGGGTGATGCAGGGTGATGCAGGACAGATCATCTCCAGGACGGTACTGGCTGACCGGGGTGCCCTGGTGGATCTGGCAGCTTGGGAAGCCATGAAGATGCAGAACTAGATGCGAGGCCATGGAGGTGCTGACCCCTTGCATGAGGGCTCAAGTGTGGTTGCGGCCATCTTACTCACTCTGGGTGTTTTGGCTGGCAGGGATTCTTGGAAAGGGCCGTGGGCTGGAATGGAGCCTGGAGCAGGCTCGTGGAAGACTGGAGCAGGCTCGTGGAGGACTGGAGCGGGCTCGTGGAGGACCGAGTCTGGAGCTGACTCGTGAGCTGAAGCGGGGTTTGGTGTGGAGTCTGGAGCTGACTCGTGAGCTGGAGTGGGCTCTGTTGTGGAGTCTGGAGCAGGCTCATGGGCTGGAACGGGCTCTCGGGCTGGAACAGCCTCATGGAGTGGAGTGGGCTCTGTAGCAGGCTCGGCGACTGGAGCGGAGTCTGGAGCGGGCTCGGCGACTGGAGCAGAATCTGGAGCGGGCTTGGCCACTGGAGCGGGCTCGGCGACTGGAGCGGGGTCTGGAGCGGGCTCAGGCTTCCAGCCATCCCCTTGTACTCCACTAGTATGCCAAGGGGGGCCCATTATAGCTGAGGGCCCAGTTGTGGTGGCGTCCATCTTGCATGAGGGCTCAGTTGTGGCGGTAGCCATCTTGTTTGAGGGCTCAAGCGTGGTTGCGGCCATCTTACTCACTGGACTGAGGACCGGGCTGGCATGAGCTGTAGCAGGAATGGAGGCGGACTTCAGCGCTGATCTCACCAACTTGGGCATTGGGTCCGCAACCTTGTCTCCCAGGTCAGCGCTGTTGGAAGCCCATTTTCGCCCACGGGGAAACACAGGCAGCCAGGAATGGACAGGGCTGTTGAAGCGGTATGTGAAGGGAACTGGCGTGAGGTGAGCTGGTGGGGCCTTGTTTGTTTCTGATGGGACTCGAAGAGGAGGATGCTCTTTTACGTCTTCAATTTCAAAATTAGAACCATTTAAACAAAGAAATAAGATTTATCCATTCAACTAGAGAGAATTCACAAGCAGATTCACAATACCGAATAGTATCCTTATCCAGTCCCATCTGAAAACAGGCATTGAGTGAGGCATCAGACCAGCTCACCTGATGGGAGAGCTCAAGAAACACCTCTACATACCTCTCCAATGGCCAGCCCTTCTGCCGTAGTCCGCACAAGCGGTCCTCAGCCATGAGAGAGTCATTTGCTGCTGTATGATCCATGTCCTTAAAGGTCTGTCCTTCTGTCAGGGTTGATTGCAAACAAGGAGAGGATGCAGGATCTAATTTGCAGCAGCTAAAATTTATTCACAATACTATAATACAAAACACATGAGCAGGAACAGAACAACCAATTACACATAGACGAGGACAGACAAATGAGTGCAGGAGGAGTCTTTAAAGGGAGTGCTGATGAGGATGTGCAGGTGTAGGGAATCCATGATGAATGAAATGACGAGCTGACTGGGTGCAGGTGTGGTTTAGAAAGGATTATGGGAAGTGGAGTCCGAGGATGGTGAGACAGACGGTGACTGTGACACAGGCCTTGTGCTTCAAGTAAATTCAAGTTTGACTGTGTAAACTGATCTATCATCAGCCATTGGTTATTAATTCTACTGTTACTGGATTCAACTCTTCACATGATGATTCTGTCAAGGGTCAGGTGAAGGGATGAAGCGAGGACTCAGTAATGCATAAGTTAAGGGCTTTTAATAGTAAATGTTGAAAGTAACATTAACAAAGATTAATAAATGCTGTAGAAGTGCAGTTCATTATTAGTTCACGTTAACTACTGTAGTTAACTGATGTTAACTAATGAACCTTATTGTAAAGTGTTACCTCAAAAACCAACAAAAACTACCCCATGGGGTGGAAACAAGACCAGCAACTGGACAAGCCATGACCTGGCTAAGCAAACAGGATCTGGCAGGGCAGGACACCAGGGGAACATTCGACGACGATCTGGCACAGGACTGCAAACAGAGAATGAATACAGAGCAAACAAGGCAGGTTATGAGAGAAAATAGGTGGGGCTAATGAACCAATAAACAGGTAACAAATGGGCAGGGTTAAGACAATAGACAGGAGAGCATGTGGCACAAGAAAACAAATATGACAAGCCATGTGCTCACACCGAACATGACAAAAACAAGAGCTCATGGCCAATAAACACAATCACAAGCCATGTGTTTAAAGAATACAACGCGAACACGCACCTAATAAGAACACGAATAAGCCGTGTGTTCACAAAAAAACATGGCAACATGAAAACACACAGCCAGTGAAAAACACAAGCTGTGTGCTACGCAGCACAAAAAAACCCCCACAAAAAACATAACATGAAAGCACACGGCCCAAGTAAACAAGAGCCGCATGCTTCACCGAAAACAACAACACACGCAAGCAGAAGAGCGAACGGCCATAGCGAACTCGAAACACACTCACACAACAAGACAGAGTACACAAGAATGAGCAAATGCTTATCCTATGCGCTCACAACACAAGACACATGGAGCATGAATGTCTGAATCCTGACACAGAACCAAAACCTAAACATGAGTGCCGGAATCCAAACACCACGCTTTGAACATGAAACAAGGCACGCAGACAAGAGATTGCACGCTCACACAAAGACAAGCCAATACAGAAGCAACAGGGCTCTGTCACAAAACCAAGAATAAACTAGACTAAAAAAAAAATGACAGAAACCTGACAATTATAGTAAAAGTAGTACAAATTGACATCTCTGTTCTTGGTTTGTGCTGCAGAACCAGCTGAAGGAGACGCAGAAGTCGTTCCAGCAGAGGATCCAGCAGAGAGAGAAAGATCTTCAGCAGCTGAGAGAGGCTGTAGAGTCTCATAAGGTGAGTCTGGAGAAGAAGAGAAGTTTGAGAAGTCTCAGTCAGGACTCACTGAAGCCACTGTGTGATTGTGATGTGTGTCCTAACAGAGCTCTGCACAGACAGCAGTGGAGGACACTGAGAGGATCTTCACTGAGCTCATCCGCTCCATTGAGAGAAGCCGCTCTGAGGCCACACAGCGGATCAGAGATCAGGAAAAGACTGCAGTGAGTCGAGCTGAAGGACGACTGGAGCAACTGGTGCAGGAGATCAATGATCTGAGGAGGAGAGATGCTGAGCTGGAGCAGCTTTCTCACACACAGGATCACATCCATTTCCTGCAGGTAACAGAGATCTAGAAGAACAGAACCATAGCAGACTTGAGAGAGAGACTTGCAGAGAAACATTTCATGAGAGCAGACTGAGCCTTTGACTGAAGTGTTGTCAGGAATTCTGTGTTATGTTATATAATCGTAAGACAGATCCTCATCTAATCATCTTAGTTTAAAATAAATGACGCTTATAAATGCATTTCAGCTCTGGAAATTTCTTAGGAAAAATGTTCTGAACTCTTCTGGGATATATATTTTGCTGCCAAACTCCACTAGTGCCACGAACAGTTCAAAACTTCCAGAACATTTCAACTTTTTTTAACCAAATTTTCCCTTCTGGTTTCTTTCATCATGGTGAAACCTTGATGGTACCAATTTTGAGTAATGTTCAACAAAGTTGCTTCAAGTGATCTTCAAACCTGATCAAATGGATTTGCATTTTCATAATTGTTTGCTTGAGGATCACACCCATGAGTATCTCCATCTAGATTGCATGGTGCAAAACCCAGATGACTCCTGTGCACCTTATATCACGCCGGCCTCAAAGAGCTGTCAGACGCGTGCCTGCCTGTGGGTGGCCCTCAAGGGGCATTCTGTGAGTATGTGGAGTCTGTGCTCTCCAGCTGTGTTTCCCCCTTCACAGTGGGTGAAGAGGAGAAGGATCCCAAATACGGTGGTCCCGGAGCTAGCACTCTTTGACCTATATATACTGGAATGGACTCCTGCCTATTCTCCCAACCTTGAGTTCTCTTCTTCTCCACCAGTCCCACAAGGCCCACTGGACTTTCTGGTCCTGAATAGTTCTCTGGTCCTCCTTCCTCTGCTGGTCCCACCCAGCTTCCTGGCTCCTTTGTCTCTGCTGGTCCTGTCCAGACTCCAAGCTTCTGCATTCCATCCATGGAGGTCATCCAAAGCCCCATCGTCCTTGCAAGTTCCATCCAGCTCCTCGGCTCCTCCCTTTCCATTAGCTTCATTCAGTTTCCATCCATGTTTCACCACAGACTTCCTGACCTCTAGCTGCGCCTCAGCCCTCCACCCCTTTGGCTCCACAGGGCTCCTGCTTCCCTCCGGTTCCTGCTTCATCCTTGCTCCCACCGGATCTGCCTCTGTCTTCCGAGCCCCCAGTTCCATTGGTGGAGTCGGGGAATCCATAAACAAAAACTAGTTTGATTTCTTTTCCTGTGTTTAGTACCTGTGTCCTGTGCTGCAATTAGATCCTCATCTGCTCTCCTTTTTTGACCACACTGTTACAGCTTGCTCTAAAATTCTATAATTTCAATTTATGCAATACAGCTAAGATAATGACTGATGCATTTGATTGAATAATGGGTAACACTTAATAATAATATTCAAATATAAGTCATTTTTAAGTTATTAGTTAATGATGATCTAATCATTTACAAAACATGACTATAGGTTCATAAATGATTAATAATAGTAAATCATGAATAATCAAACAGATCGTTAGTAGATGATAAATATGTTATTAGTTGATATATTAATCACTTACAAATCATTTAAATATTTATGTTAAATTGTAAAGTGTAAAATCTAGGTGTCACAGACACGTCAGGCTCCACCTCCCGTCAATACCCACGCACCCAATCACCGGAATTCTAATCATCGCCACCTGCACTTCATCAGCCACTTAATCACCAGCACTATTTAACCCACACTCACACACACACCAGTTGTCCGGTCTCGTTTGTAGTACAGACTCATGTATGCGAACCTCAAGGACTCAACCTGCTACTTACCTGCTACCAGCGATCCCTATCGCTCTGTTGTCTCCAGTTCCCCTCCTGTGTTCCTCCTTCCGTGTGTGTGAGTGTTCCTCGTCAGCCATTCTCCATCTCCTCGACTTCTACCTCCATCTGCAATCACAAGGACAGTATCAAACCTCTATCATCTCATTTGAATTCTCCATCTTCCATTTACTCACCTGCTCATTGCTGTTTCTCAAATAAACCACCATACTTGCTTTTACCTCTGCCTCCGTGCCGTCTGTATCATAACAGAAGACCGGACCAGTGAAACACGGCTAGAGATCAGCATGAGCCAACAAGACCCGTTCCAGGAGCTCGTGAGCGCGCTGCGCCGAGCACTCACTCCACCACAACCACCGTCACCAGCACCTGCCGCCGCTTCCCCAGTCACTTCTTCATTGCACTTTCCAACCCAGCACGCCAGTCCCATGGCCAGGCCGGCGCCCTACTCAGGATCGGCGGAGGATTGCAGCGGATTCCTCCTGCAATGTGAGCTGGTCCTGGAGATGCAATCGCAACTTTACCCCACTGACACCTCTAAAGTCGCATTTATCATCTCGCAGCTACAAGGTAAAGCTCTCCGTTGGGCAGACGCACTCTGGATTCAAAAGAACCCCGTGGTGAAATCCTATTCAGCCTTCGTCTCTCACTTCCAAGTCTTTGGAAAACCCCTTTCGGATTCATCTGTCGGTGAGAAACTCTATAAAATTAAAGCAAGGATCTAACGCTGTGAGTGACTATGCTTTGCAGTTCCGTACCCTGGCTTCCAGTAGCGGATGGAATGAACAAGCCCTCATCACTTCCTTCCGCCAGGGGTTAGAACCAAAGTTGCGATTGCATCTCGCTGCATACGAGGATAACATCGGCCTCGAACGCTTCATCCAACTCGCCATCCGTGTGGGCACTCGTATGCAGTCGTGTCTTGAAGAGCACCAGGGCCAGCCACCTCTTCAACCTCTCCTCCGTCGGTCCGAACCCGTCAGCTCCCCAGAACCAGCCAGCGAACCTATGCAAGTTGAAAACTCCCGACTCACCCCTGCAGAACGACAACGCCGGCTGACCCTGAACTTATGCCTCTTCTGCGCCTCTCCCGGGCATGTACTCTCCGCATGCCCAACACGCCCTCCAAGACCTCTGGTGAGTGCCATCCTTCCCTCTTTAATCCAGATGAAACCACTCACCACCGTTGTAACCCTTACTGCTGCCAATATGTCTGTTCCAGTTGTTGCGCTCCTCGATTCAGGGTCAGCCGGGAACTTCATCTCCGGGTCCCTCTGCCGTCAACTCAAGTTCAAAACCTCGCCTTCGCCTAGTATCTATCAAGCCCACTCCATTACCGGAAAACCCCTAGGCCGCAAAAAGATCACCCGATGTGCTGGTCCTCTGCAACTCCACATAGGCCTCCTTCATGTCGAGGATATCCATCTGCTGGTTCTGGAGGAATCCACCGCTGACGTGGTTCTAGGGCGCCCGTGGCTCGAACTCCACAGCCCAACCATCTCCTGGCGCACGGGCGAGATCCTGAAGTGGGGCGAACACTGTTTCTCGACCTGCCTCTCCGGGTTTCTTGTTCCTCCATCTCCACGTTCCAAAGAAATCTCCATCTGTGCCACTTCCATTGAAAGCCCCATCGAGAAACGATCCATCGACATCCCAGCCTGTTACGACCCCTTCAGCGATGTCTTTTGCCCACAACGAGCCTCCAAGTTACCTCCACACCGGCCATGGGACTGCGCCATAGATCTGCTACTGGGTGAACCAGTGCCACGGGGAAGGATCTACCCCCTATCTGTGCCGGAGGAGAAGGCCATGGAGGACTACATCGACGAGGCCCTCAAGCAAGGATACATCCGTCCGTCTAATTCCCCTGCTGCTTCCAGCTTCTTCTTCGTGGCCAAAAAGGACGGAGGCTTGCGGCCCTGTATTGATTACCGCTCACTCAACAAGATCACCATAAAGTTCCGTTACCCACTTCCCCTCGTCCCAGCGGCCCTGGAACATCTCCGTGGTGCCACTGTGTTCACTAAGCTGGACCTCCCAGCACGTACAACCTCATCCGGATACGCGAGGGGACGAGTGGAAGACCGCCTTTGTCACGCCCACTGGCCATTATGAATACCTGGTCATGCCCTATGGACTAGTCAACGCCCCCTCCGTATTCCAGGATTTCATTCATGAGGTGCTCCGGGAGTTTCTCCATAAGTTTGTGCTGGTGTACATCGATGATATCCTCATCTACTCCCGGAGCCTGGCCGAACATCGCCACCACGTTGCGGAGGTCCTCAAACGCTTACGGCAGTTCCAGCTGTTCCTCAAGGCGGAAAAATGCTCCTTCCACCAGTCGTCCGTCCACTTCCTTGGATACTACATTGACCACAGTGGCATCCGGATGGACGAGGGGAAGGTGGACGCCATCCGGTCCTGGCCCACTCCGACTACCATAAAAGAACTCCAACGCTTCTTAGGCTTCTCCAATTTCTACCGCCGTTTCATCAAGGGCTACAGTTCCATCGTCTACCCACTCACCAACCTTCTACGCCATCAGCCCAAGTCTCTGTCCTGGTCCGAAGAAGCCACACAAGCCTTTGAAGCCCTTAAGGAAGCCTTCACCACCGCTCCCCTCCTCATCCACCCTGATCCCAACCGGCCATTCATCGTAGAGGTAGACGCATCTACCACAGGAGTGGGAGCGGTACTTTCACAGCAGCAGGGGCAACCAAGTAGACTCCATCCATGCGCCTTCTTCTCCGCAAGCTCAACCCGGTGGAGGTCAACTATGACATCGGTGACCGTGAACTCCTGGCCGTCAAGCTCGCGTTGGAGGAATGGAGGCATTGGCTGGAGGGAGCCAAACACCCCTTCCAAGTTCTAACCGACCATAAAAACCTGGAGTATCTTAAAGCTGCTAAAAGATTAAACCCCCGACAAGCCCGCTGGGCCATGTTCTTTTCAAGATTCGATTTCACCATCTCTTATCGTCCTGGCTCCAAGAACCTCAAGGCTGACGCCTTATCCCGTCTCCATGCTCCTGATGAGAAGTCTGAAGCTCCTGAAACCGTCCTCCCAGAAACCATCTTTGTGAGTCCCATCCAATGGTCTGAAGAGACTCTGCCCTCCTCCAATGCCTCCTCCAACACTCCGCCGGGTTGCCCTCAAGGTCTCCAGTACATCACCAGAGCACGACGCACTCAACTCATCCACGCAGCTCACTCATCACTTGGCACTGGTCACCCGGGGGTCAATGGAACCCTCTCGCTGCTTAAAGCACGCTTCTGGTGGCCCAACTTGGCCAGGGATGTCAGAAGGTACGTGCAGGGCTGCAGGGAGTGCGCCATCTCGAAGAGCTCTCGTCATCTGCCGGCCGGCAAGCTCCATCCTCTGCCCGTTCCTGAGCGACCATGGTCACACCTGGGAGTTGACTTTGTGACGGATCTCCCACCTTCTGATGGTCATACCTGCATATTCGTGGTAGTGGATAGATTCTCCAAGGCCTGCAGGCTGATCCCTCTCCAAGGTCTACCTACCGCTCTCACTACTGCTGAATTAATGTTCAACCACATCTTCCGCTACTATGGAATCCCCGAGGACATTGTATCTGACAGGGGCCCCCAGTTCATCTCCCGAGTCTGGAAGGCCTTTTTGTCGCTCCTGGGTGTGACCGTCAGCCTATTGTCGGGATACCACCCTCAGACGAACGGGCAGACGGAACGGAAAATCCAAGAGATCGGCCGCTTCCTGCGTACCTTCTGTCACGGCCACCAGGACTCCTGGAACCAGTACCTGGGTTGGGCCGAGTACGCCCAGAACTCTCTCCATCAACCTTCCACCGGATTAACACCTTTTCAATGCGTACTCGGCTACCAACCCCCATTGTTCCCCTGAGACGGGGAACCCTCCAACGTTCCTGCCGTCGACTACTGGTTCCGGGAGAGCGAGAGGGTGTGGGACTCAGCCCACCATCAGTTGCAAAGGGCCCTGCGCAGACGCAGGATGACAGCCGACCTTCGTCGCTCCAACGCTCCCAACTACCAACCTGGGCAGAAGGTCTGGCTGTCGACAAGGGACATCAGACTGCGTCTGCCATGCAAGAAGCTGAGTCCCCGCTTCATTGGCCCGTTCACCATCCTTCAGCAGATCAACCCGTCACGTATCGTCTTCAGCTTCCTCCTGAATATAAGATTCATCCCACTTTCCACGTGTCTCTACTCAAACCTCACCACCCTTCTCTCTCTCCTTCCACAGAGCCTGACGTGACAGCCGCCGAGCCCCCCCTTCCACTTCTTCTGGAGGATGGGACTGCTTACGAGGTTCGGGAAATTCTGGACTCCCGGCGCCGTGGTGGTCTCCTGGAATACCTCATCGACTGGGAGGGCTACGGGCCAGAGGAGCGGTCGTGGGTCCCGCGGAACGACATCCTTGATCCCAACCTGCTACAAGCCTTCCACTCCAGCCACCCGGACAGACCTGCCCCACGCCCTCAAGGTCGGCCACCACGACGTCGGGGTCCTCGGCCCTCAGGAGCGGGCCGTGGGGGGGGGTACTGTCACAGACACGTCAGGCTCCACCTCCCATCAATATCCACGCACCCAATCACCGGAATTCTAATCATCGCCACCTGCACTTCATCAGCCACTTAATCACCAGCACTATTTAACCCACACTCACACACACACCAGTTGTCCGGTCTCGTTTGTAGTACAGACTCATGTATGCGAACCTCAAGGACTCAACCTGCTACTTACCTGCTACTTACCTGCTACCAGCGATCCCTATCGCTCCGTTGTCTCCAGTTCCCCTCCTGTGTTCCCCCTTCCGTGTGTGTGAGTGTTCCTCGTCAGCCATTCTCCATCTCCTCGACTTCTACCTCCATCTGCAATCACAAGGACAGTATCAAACCTCTATCATCTCATTTGAATTCTCCATCTTCCATTTACTCACCTGCTCATTGCTGTTTCTCAAATAAACCACCATACTTGCTTTTACCTCTGCCTCCGTGCCGTCTGTATCATAACACTAGGCCTCTAGATCAGTGTTTCTCAACCCTGGTCCTGGAGGACCCCCAACACTACACATTTTGAAAGTCTCCTCTGTCTGACACACTCATTTCAGGTAGTGGAGTTTCTTCTAATGAGCTGATGAGTTGAATCAGGTGTGTTTAATTAGGGAGAAAGACAAAACCTGCAGTGTTGGGGGTCCTTCAGGACCAGGGTTGAGAAACACTGCTCTAGATGTTGAGGGAATTACATTTTTCTCGTGGGCACGACTTATTTATGTTGAGGGAATGTCGTATATTTCTCATGACCGGGGGGGGGGGGGGGGGGGGGGTCTTTTTTCACCTGCATCACTAAATTATTCACAGAAATTTTAAGAAATCAAGTTTGTTTGCTTGTTACTTGTTTATTTATTCATTTATTTAATAATTTACAAATAAAATGATGCGTACAAAATGTGAATCATTGTCTATCATTTTACAACCAACTGGTGATGTAGAAAAATATCTCAATATTCAAAATATTTCCATTTTAAACCATGAAGGTGAGCCAGTGGATATGTGCATACTTTGCATGAGAGTAAATGCTGGTGCAGAAGTCTCAAACACCAGTCAATTATTCACTATAGAAACTGAAAGTAATTTTTATTTATTTATTTATTTATTTTATTCATTATTATTATTATTATTATTATTATTATTATTATTATGCCTATTAAACTGAAAAAATATAAAATATATAGCCTATGTTAAATTTCCATAAAGTTGAACTTCCCGTAAAATTTCTGAGCATACAGAGCATACAGAAGTAAAATCATATAATCAAAGCTTTATTGGCATGACTGTCGGCATTTACAGTATTTACAAAACATAGGCTTTATGGTACTGTAAGTAGTCTATTAGATACATAATAGTAATTGGGTAAAGAGATAATGAGATCAAATGGAAAATTATATATTATATATACTGTATACATATATATATATATATATATATATATATATATATACAGTATACGGTACTGCTTGAAAGTTTGAGATCCTCTTGCAGAATTTGTGAAAATGTAAATAATTTTAACATAATAAGAGGGATCATACAAAATGCATGTTATCTTTTATTTATTACTGTCCTGAATAAGATATTTTACATAAAATATGTTTACATATAGTCCACAAGACAAGAAAATAGCTGAATTTATAAAAAATGACCCATTCAAAAGTTTATGTACCCTTGATTCTTAATACTGTGTGTTTGTCCTGAACAGTTAAACTGCCCAGTGTTCTTCAGAAAAATCTTGCACATTCTTTGTTTTTCCAGCATCGTCTGCATATTTGAACCCTTTCCAGCAGTGACTGTATGATTTTGAAATCCATCTTTTCACACTGAGGACAACTTGGGGACTCAAATACAACTATTAAAAAAGGTTCAAACATTCACTGATGCTCTAGAACAGGGATGGGCAACTTCAGTCCTGGAGGGCCACTGCCCAGCAGAGTTTAGCTCCAACCTTAATCAAACACACCTGAACCAGCTAATCAAGGTCTTTAGGATTAGTAGAAAGCTATAGGCAAGTAAGTTTTTATCAGGGATAGAGCTAAACTCTGCAGGACACTGGCCCTCCAGGACTGGAGTTGTGCATCCCTGCTCTAGAAGGAAACACGATGCATTATGACCTGTGGGTGAAAACGTTTTGAATTTGAAGATCAAGGTAAATTGTTCTTAATTCGTCTTGGAAACATGGAAGTATCTTCTGTTGCTTCCGAAGGGCAGAACTAAATGAAAAAAAAAAGATATTTAAAAAAAAAATAAGAAAAATGTGGACATCTTCATTCTCTTCAAAAGTTTTAATCCCCCAGTTCTTAATGCATCGTGTTTCCTTCTGCAGCATCAGTGTATTGGCAGATGCTTTTTCATCCAAATGATTTCCAAGAAAGTTCACATATTATGTAAATGGCAAATGCTAGAGTTTGTAGCTCTAACATGATATAATGAATATGAGAAGAATGAAGCTGATGCTGTGAAAGTGCTGGATTGAGGAGAGTTACTAAAGATCAACAAGAGCCACACAAATCTGACAGTAGTGCAGGTTATTGGCTGAAGTGTGGAGGTGATGAGCTTTGATTTCTGTTTTCTGTAGAGTTTCCAGTCTCTCTCAGCTCCTCCTGAATCTACAGACATAAATGACGATCCCTTCAGTTCTCTCTCCTTTTTTGTTGGCGTGAGAGAATCTGTCCGTCAGCTGAGAGACAAACTGGATGATTTCTGCAAAGAGGAGCTCAAGAAAATCTCTGACAGAGGTAAAGTCCTGGAGATTCATCTGCTCTCAGAAATGATCCTCCATCATCTTATATCATGTAGATCATCATATTAAAAATGTCTTGGGAACGGATGCAGGGATCTTTTTTCTCTTGACATGATAATCACACTCTTCTTGTCTGTTGATTTCCACAGTCACGTTCACCAACATTGTTCCCAGGACCAGGAACGACTTCCTACAATGTAAGTCACTAAGAAAACAAGCAGAAAAACTCACTGAGTGTGTTCATGTTCATGTTCTACTCAACACTGAGTAACAATTAAGGGTCCATAATTATGCAGTAGTTAAGCATTAACACACTTGTAGTTAATAATGAACTGAACATATATTAAGAGCTTACTAGCATTATTTACAACTTATCAAACATTTAAACGGAAAAATAAGCAGAAATAAACCAATAATTAATGGTAAATTGAATGTACAGTAAATGCCTTCTAGGTGCGTGTACCTTCGGATAATTTGTTTTCTCGTTTTTTTCTTTGAAATGGAAAAATGAAGAATCCGTTCATTTATCACATATTCAACCTATGAACATAAATAAACAAATCTTGTGTTGTTTTTTTATATTTTCATTTTTTTTCATCACACTTTGTTCTAATCCATCAAATGGAAAAACAATAAAACCAAAATGGATAAACAGCTTGAATATTCAATCTCTACATGGGTGGGATTAAAACACCCCTTTTCGCTGATTGGTCAACCAAAGAATTTATGTGGCATCTGCTCTCACAACTACCCTTAGCAATCAATTCAGACGTAGCACAGTGCACGTAGTACATTTAGCTGACCATCTCTCAAAATCTTTGTGCCGAAGCTGCGTGATGCACTGGACAGTGCAGAGAGAATGTATTTACAGTGAAGCTCAAGCGATGCTGTCATCAGTTCTTTCTCAGTTCCGCACAACAGAATAATAGTAGTCATCTGCTACAGTTGTACGGATTCAAAACTCGTCCACTGCAAGGACATTTCATCTTTCTCATCAAACAACCAGACTAATGAATGGCTCAACACGTTTTTCTGTATACACATAAATTTGCGGGCCGTGAAATATTAAATATTAATTTACATTACACTGAATATCACAACTACCCCTAGCCTACCTATTTGGCACACTGTCTGTTTTATTTAGCTGACCATCTTTTGAAATCTGTGTGCCAAAACTGCACAATGCTCAGCACAGCGCAGGAAGAATGTATTTACATTGTAGTGAGGTGCAGAGCAGCAGTCCTGACTGTTGTTTTGAGCAATACATTGAGTTTATTTCATTAACACTGAGTATTAACCTAATTGATGTCACACAGTTCTGCCAGCTAAACTTCTAAAGCAAAGTCACAGATCATTGTGCAACTCGCAGCATAGGCGCACAGAGTAGTTGTTCATTCTTGAATGAATCAGAGTCTTTAAACAAATCGGTTGAGTGAGTGATTTACCAGCCATACAGTTTTTTTTTTATTACTGAATGAATCAGTGTTTTGAGTGAATCGATTGAATAAAATGACTCATTCATTAACACAGTGACTTGCTGCCACCTACTGGTGATATTTCATATTCGTTTTATATTGTAATTTATTTTATATTTCTGTATTTAAAATGTTATGTTTAAAACATAAAATTAATCTAATTCCATTATGCATTTGCAATTGCTGTGTAAATTCATTTACTGACCTCTCTGAGCAGCATTAACTTCAGATGCTGCTTCTATGCCCTCTCTGCAGCACAAGATGCATAAGATTAGAAAATAATTTTGGGTTGAGGTCAGGACTCCAGTCCAGTCAAGTTGCTCCACACCAAACTCACTCATCCATGTCTTTATTGACCTTGCTTTGTGCATTGATGTGCATTTCATGTTGGAACAGGAAGGGGCCATCCCCAAACTGTTCCCACAAAGTTGGGAGTATGAAATTGTCCAAGATATCTTGGTATGCTGAAGCATTAAAAGTTACTTTCACTGGAGCTAAGGGGCCAAGCCCAACCCCTGAAAAACAACCCCACACTATAATCCCCCCTCCACCAAACTTTACACTTGGCACAATGCAGTCAGGCAAGTACCGTTCTCCTGGCAACCGCCAAACCCACACTCGTCCATCGGATTGCCAGACAGAGAAGCGTGATTCGTCACTCCAGAGAACACGTTTCCACTGCTCTAGAGTCCAGTGGTGGCATGCTTTACACCACTGCATCCGACGCTTTGCATTGCACTTGATAATGTAAGGCTTGGATGCAACTGCTCAGCCATGGAAACCCATTCCATGAAGCTCTCTACACACTGTTCTTGAGCTAATTTGAAGGCCACATGAAGTTTGGAGGTCTGTAGCTATTGAATCTGCAGAAAGTTGGTGGCTTCTGCTCACTGTACATGGCCTACCACTTTGTGGCTGAGCTGCTGTTGTTCATATAGTCTGCCTGCCTAGGTGCTTTATTTTATACACCTGTGGCAATGGAAGTGTTTGGAACACCTGAATTCAATGATTTGGAGGGGTGTCCCAATACTTTTGCTCACAGGAGTGTGTCATGTATATAGTGGCAGTAGCAAGACCTGTACTTGCTCTGCAGCAGCAGCAGCAGCAGCAATAAAGTAGCAGCAGCGTAGCAGATCTATTCCATCAAACATATCAGCATTTTGATACAAATTACCATGCCTAACACTCCGAGAGTTGTCATGACAGAACTCTATTTAGAGTATTAGTAGAGTATTGATAGAATGTTGACATATAGTTGTAAAATTACTTATAGTCAGTAGAATGTCTAAAGTGGACTATTGAAATAAAGTTTCACCGCTTTTAGCCATTATTTACAACTTAAACATTTTTGTGTGTGTAGTTAGTGATTTACATAATATTATATTTCTGTGATTTACCATCTATCAAGTAAACTGAACAATATGAATCATGTTTAATTAGTGTTGGTTTTAAAGTTTTGAGTAATAAATTGCTAAAATTGTGTCATAAAGACAATTTGACCCCCTGGTCTAAAGTGAAATGTATATCCACATTAATTATTGATTTGTATGGCACTTATTGAGTGATGTTCAAGTTGATTCGCCAGAATAAGCCAGTAATTATGGCTAAATTGCCAGTAATACAGTACTACTAAATACAATTCCTGGTGTGTTCATGCTTAACTACCATAAAATGGCAAATATTAATTTACTTTATGTTCAGGTAGTCATTAACTACTTGTGTGTTAATGTTACCAAGTGATTATGGACCCTTAAAATAAAGTATTACCTAACATTGATTCAACCTGATTGAACCTGTAATTGCTTTGCCAAGGAAAATTATTTTCCAAAAACTGGAGCCAGCAATTTTTTTTTCTTTAGATTGAACAGACAAAATATTTTTGAAATGTCATCATTATTCTGTTCAATTAAATTATTCTGTACACTCAAAAATAGTTTGTTTAATGAACTTAATTAAATTAAGAACAACTTTTCTACACAATTAGTTTAGGTCCATACAACAAGATGAAAACAAGTTCATTTAAACAAAAAACAATTTGTTGAACAAACCTAATAGTTTTAATTTCTACCATAGAGGGCCCTATTTTAACGATCTAAGTGCATGGTCTAAAGCGCACGGTGCAGGTGCACTTAGGGCGAATCAAATTTTGCTAGTTTAATGATGGGAAAAATGGTCGGCGCGTCCGGCGCATGGTCTAAAAGTTTTTTCCCTATTCTCTTAATGAGTAATGGGTGTGTTTTGGGCATAAAGTGCAATAAACCAGACGGAGTCTCATCTCCCATTCCCTTTAAAAGCCAGCTGCGCTCGCGCCATGGCGGATTCGCTATTTACATGGTGGAATTTGCAAGTGGAAAAACCGAACGCTTCTCTAGCGAGTAAATGGATCTGCTTGTGCGCAAGGTTAAAGACCATCTACAGGCCAAGCCGGATTCCACCAAAGCATTTTTATCTTTATGCACACAATAATAATCTTTTACATTGTAATTATTTATTTTTATTATTTGCCATGTTTGTGTGCTGCTGTGCATCCCTATGTGTGTAATAATCAGAGTGTAGGCTGCGCTGTACAAATGGGGCCCCGATAGGCTGCGCTGTACGAAGGCCGGGTTACAAATATAACCAGTTTTACTTGGTGGCCATGATAGGCCAAGTAATGCGAGGGGCTCCGGTCAACCATGTAATGTGAAAGGCCCATATAGGCCACAGGGGTGGTTGGATTTATTCACGCACATTAAAAATATTTATTTAAAGATCCTTTTTTTTTCATATTTTTATTTACAGCATTATAATAATAGGCTGTATATTAGCTTATTAGGAGAAAACAGTAGAAATAGACTGTCCCTTTCCACACACGCTTAGAAAATCTGGTGCACGTAATGCTGTTGCAGAATAAAACGCAGATAGAGACATATTAACTGAAAGAAATATGAGCACAAAAAAGCAGCTTGTCGTTAAATATATCTTCTGATGGACAACAGGCCCGTAAACACTTCAAAGCTTGAAAAGATGTTAGGGTCGTGTTACTTTCAATTCCATGTTATAAGTGACAAACTCATGGTGCTTACAAAGATAAATCGAGCAGCATTTAATGGGAATTAACAGATTGATGCACTGATGTCATGCTAAGTATATCTCAGCATGTTTTTGAAGAATAGCACTATTTAATTAGAACATAGCGATTTCACTGAGCCAATTCGCAATTCCAGTCAATCACGCAGCCTCGGATTACGTTGTAATGATCTGGGTGTATGTTGCTTTAAAAACCGTGTTTGGGGTTTCCCCGAGCCGTGCAAATGATTGAGGCGAATATGCTACACCATTCTCTGCTTTGTGCTTTTCTAAAACAAATTATGATGGTAAATGGTAACCTGTGTCATGTGGATCATTAACGATGCACTATAGGTTACAATGCAAACAAGCAGGACAAGTGCTCATGTTGCAAGAGCTTTCTGTCTCAAACATGATGTTTGTCATGTCGCCTCACACAGCCTGAACACAAACACTCTTCTGCAGACAAATTACCATAACAGAAACTCTTTACATGTCAAACATAACTAAACAACTAAACACTAATAGGTCGTTCCCTCAAAAACACAAAAAATTACACTTTCAGCATTTACTCTTCTGATCCAGACCTATAAAAAGAATGCTGGGAACTAAAAATCCCCTGCCCAGTTTCAGTTAATTCAACACAAATTATTTAGGTAGTTCCAACACAAATGGATTAAGTAAACTTTTTTACAATAAACAGTTAATTTAATTTAACATATTTAAGTTAATTTTACACAATAAAATTAAGTAAAGACAAAATGTTCACTTATTTTAATTGTATGGATTTAACTAATTTTAATTAAGTTAATTTAACAATTTTTATGGTGTACATTAAAAGATCAGATTCATAATTCCTGATTGTGATGTGTTTTATCTCCATCAGATTCTCATCAGCTCACTCTGGATCTGAAAACAGTGAATAAATGCCTCCGTCTGTCTGAGAGGAACAGAGTGATTACTGGTACTGACACAGTCCAGACGTATCCTGATCATCCAGACAGATTTGGTTATTATAAACAAGTGTTGTGTAGAGAGAGTGTGAGTGATCGACGCTGTTACTGGGAGATTGAGTGGAGTGGATGTGAAGTGTCTATATCAGTGTCATATAAGAGCATCAACAGGAAGGGACGGGGTAATGAGTGCGAGTTTGGACGTAATGATCAGTCCTGGGGTTTGTACTGCACTTCTGACAGTTACTCATTCATACACAATAACACAGAGACTGATCTCACCGTAGTGTTCATCAGCAGTAGAGTAGGAGTGTATGTGGATCACTGTAGAATAGGAGTGTATGTGGATCACAGTGCAGGAACTCTGTCCTTCTACAGCGTCTCTGGAGACACAATGAGCCTCATCCACACAGTCCAGACCACATTCACTCAACCGCTCTATCCTGGGTTTAGGCTTTGTAAAGGATCATCAGTGAAACTGTGTTGATGAATCAGAATAAGATTATAGAGAGATTCTACTCATAATACTTTGAGCTTATAATAAATCAGTGACTGTCACACACTGGCTTGACTAGATGATCCAAGATAAGATGATCTTGATGCAGAAAGACGATGAACACTTATATTTAATAAACACCAGCAGGAAACTTTAACACAAGACAAAGAACATAAAATGACTGAGGGTTTAAATACACTAGATAACAAGGGACTAAATGAAGGACAGATGATGGTAATAAGTTGTCATGGTTATAAACAAGGGGTGCTATGGAATTGAACAAGATAGCAATGGAAACAGGAACCAGAAACTAAACCACAGGCACAACATGAAGACAGAGACATACAGGTAATCCTGACAGTAACAGTGAGATGTTATACAGTCTCTTCATTACATTAATACTACAGCTGAAATTCTGTCACTGAAATAACCTGTTCAGGTTCTTCCAGTCGAGCCCTAGAGCCGTATTGGTTGAGTAAAGGATGAGATCCCACTAAACTCTATAATAAAAGTCAGAGAAGGTTTAAGGATGAGTGAGAAAAACAAGGTGAAGAGCAAAAGAAACCTAGAAAAAACAGGCAAGGAATCTACAAGAACAGAATGTCAAAGTCGAGTGAATTAAGAGAAAAGAATGAATCAATCGCACAGTTTGAAGATCAGTTCCTGTAAATGAAGGATCTGAGGATCTCAAACCTGTGTTATTTCAACCATACATCTGTGTTGTGCTTTATTTTCTTTGTTTTTATATTAAGTATAATCATTTATCATCATCAGTCATGTATGTTTTTAATTTTATCATTTCATCATTTATGCATTTTATTATTATTATTATTATTATTATTCATTTATTTTTGTATATTTTATTTTACTTATTTCCTTGTTACTGTAGTTTAATATTCTGATTGTGGGTTTCACAGAATGTGGCATGTTTGTCTTCATGAATAAGAGCTCAGAGGAATATCACAGTTTCAGGGTTTTATGGGATGTTGATGTGAAGCAGTCTGCAATAAACACACTTGTTGTATTTGTGCTGGTCATATAGTGATGAGGGGGCCTCATTTATAAAATGTTGCACAGAAACCATCCTAAATTTGATCTTACAAAATTTCTCAGATGTGCGTACGTGTGATTCATAGAATGACCGTACACACAGAAAACAAGTATACGCCTCTCTTTCAGATGTGAAATCTATAAATCGCAAATGATCTTGAACTTGCGCACAGCTAAATGGTTTCAGTTCTCAACAGAGTTTTTTATGGAAATTGAGTTTTTTATGGAGTTACAACAAATAATTGTGACCAAAAACAAAATGTTTAAGGTGGAAAAGATTTTAGGGCAGAAAAAACCCTAATCCACGCTTGTTTTAGTGAAATGGTTATTTTAAATTAATACTTATGTAGACAAAAAAGCTCTGGTGGACTTGCAATCACCTTAAAACACTTGAACCCATCCAGGATAAGATCATTTGAGTAAAGAGCTACCATGGGCGATGGTAGCTACCGATGGTTTTTACATTACGCTGCCTTGCAATGCTTCTTTGTCAGTTTATCCGGAAAATCATATCTCTAGTTACAAAACAAAGTTAGCGAGTCCTATCAACTTGAAAGGTAAATGGGAGGTCGGTCTCCTCGAAATTGAATATCCTAGATGTTGGTACTCCTTAATGATGAAGCTGGATTTTTCATCCTATACACCGCCCCAGTACCTTCCCAGAAACATGCAAAAAAACCCGGCAAAAAAGGTTTTAAAGAGTTGTCATGGATTTTTGTATCGAGGAAGATGATGTGAACCGCGCAATAATTAATGCTCTCGTACTGTCGGCTGTATTGACTCACAATCCTTTAAAAAACAAAGTGTATCTGGTTGCAAAACCTATCATCGTGATATCCTTCAAAGGGAAACTCGCCACTATTTTAGGAATGAAACCGGATGATCCTCACGGACGTTCGGCCTACTATCAAGATGCTGATTTTATAATGAGCCATATTACATACGCTCCTCATCAAGCCGATATCAACGCGAATTTCTATACGATGTACGTTTACACCAACATTATCCAATATCAATCGTCAGTGATTGTATGTCCTTCTTTTGACATGAGTACACATAACGGGTGAAAACAATGATACCGTCAGTGTTAGATACATCAAACTGCATTACACATCGATCAACAAGGAGCTCCAAGGAATACCATTTTCTTATGGGAAAGTCGTCATAAAACTTCACTTTAAACTGATGAAACAAACAATTAAAAAAAAAAAAAAAGACATATTATAACCAACGTGGAATGGACACTACAGAATATGTTAACTAATACCAAAAACACAGTGATATTTTCCTTCAAGAAAAAGTAATGTTGAATGGTGTGGATATTAAAATACGGATGATCAGAGCCAAAGACGAATTCTGCCTGATGAAGTGCAATGATGTGGCGTACAAATTAAATATTCTGTCAACATCCCTATTCATCAAGAATGTAACCGCATAACTGCCTGTGAGGCTGGGGCATGCCCAGGCGCTGCTCTCGACAACTGCCAAGTATCCAATAGACAGAGTTTGTCTAAACAATTTCTCCATACCTGCGGGGGTCCATGTTTCCAATCAGGAAAATTTGTTTTTAGGAACGCTACCTAAATCTATCGTTCTGGTTATGGTCAAAAACGATGCATTCACAGGATCGTGTGATAAAAACCCATTCGCGTTCAAACATTATGATTTAGAGTTCCTAGACGTCTATGTTGACAGTCAGCAATTCCCTGCCAAGCTGCTACAGCTGAATTTTCAATCAGAGTCAGCAGACAATTGTATCAGTTGGCGATGGCGTCCAGAAGATATCTTAAAAACCAGACGCTCTCTATTGACAGGAATGATTTTCTAAACGGATACACCCATTATGCCTTAAACCTCAAGCCTAACTGCAGACAGGTCCTGGTCAATTACTATTAAAAATGAACTGTGCAACTTGCGGCTATCATGGACAAAATTTCGTGCAACGTTCATTTTCTCTGTGTTTTTCTGAGCGATCACCTACCTGAAACAGCCCTAAAGAACTTACCATCCATGGCAATAATTAACACCCATCCAGCAGAGTTACCGGGATAACATTGATTGGCTGTTCATTTAACGCGTGATGCGGTCGCTTGTTTTTTTGACAGTTTTGCCAATCACCCCGACAGCGATCGCTGTTGACACTATATATTGAAGCACATATATATTGAAGCAACCAACCAACATGCTTTTTTTCTTTTTGCTTTTTTAGAAGGACGATCATGTTCAGGCATAGTCATACCAGGTTTACTTTTTAAAGAAGTAATCATGTGTCTAACATAATGATTAGGTACTTTAGAATATGGAATGTTTAACTAGCTTTACCCCTGAACACAAACTCCCCCGACTCGTTCCATGCGCTGAGTCCTTTAGCTTTAGACATTTTGTCTAATATGTATCTGCTGTTTTTCATGCTTCTTGACAGTACATTCTTTAGAACTTCACTCACAACGTCATCCACACCCCCATCGTCTTCAGGTATAGTTGGTGGTCGTTCAGAATATGGTAGCGAGAGTGCTAAAACGTTACTCTCCCGATCGCCTTGTTTAACAATCGTCAAAAACCTGCTCACGATGTTTGTGTAGAAGTTTGGCTTTTTTGTACTGATTCAAATCAAACTTGAGTAAGACATTTCTTATAGATGCATCCAGATCGTTCTCTACGACCTGTTGAATATTCTCGCTAACACTTTCATTTTTCAGCTTTTCCAGCTGATGCAGGAGTAAATACATTTTCTCTGCATACTCCATCCTCAACCCCATCTAGAAGATATTAAGCTGGAAATAAAGGGTACTGCGATGCTAAGGAGCGGTAAAAGAAATTCTCCAGTCTGATTGAAGACTCGCTTCTTGGCGGATATACCAATTTTTTTATTGGCGACAAATGTAATTGCCCTTTTCTCCATGTAAGTTTTTGTTGCTGCTGTCGGTTGATAGAAATCATACCATAGAGCATGTTAAGGGCCACTTTGCACAATGTTAAAATGAGTTTGTCGGACGCTGATTGTAAAATAAGCTGTCGTTGTTTAGGCGTAGCTTTATGTATCAGTTTTAACATGTTACAAAGTTTTTTTTCGAGAGATAAACCACTTGGCAGTCGGAAAGCAAACCGGTTTTGAGGCAGTATTGTTCAGGAATTTTTGCTTAATAGTCTATCATTAAATATCCAAAAGGCCAGATGGTAGTGTCTTGATAACACTCCATAAAGTATTTTACAATTCCAGGATACATTTGACGACCTAGCCCAACAACTTGATTGGTGTCCCAAGGGTTTTTAAACAGAATCAAATAATTGGTGTTAAAGCTAATGGTTCTGCTGGATTTTCCTTGAACAAATACATTTTGCATGATATAAATCGCACTGAGATTATGGTGGTGAACATATTGTGTGAAGACCCTTTTGATTTCTTTGTTTCTGCTCGCCTCACGCATCATGTCGTTGATAATTAGTAGGTTAGTTTTGTTCATAGGTAGTAAACCATCAGCATTCAGACTCTCTGGTATTCCTTCCACAAATTTAATGTCATACAATTTAAGTAATTCATCATACAGAGGTTGCCAACAATTGTACAAAAAAAATTTTTTTAGGAATCAAATTTAAACCATTTTCCAGCAGAGTTTTTACAAAATAACTCTTCCCCGAATTTGAAGGGCTGCTGATCACTGCTGAGAAATAAAAATTAGACCCTCTGTCCATCATCGGATCAGTAGCCATAAGGGAGAGTGGTGAAATTGGACGTTTATTAAACAGAACCCTAAACCTTTTAACGACTGATTTGTTGTGCAATGTGAGAGTCTTTTTATTCCTCAAAATGTTTTCAGTGTGGGCCAGGATGCATTGTGCACTGTCACATAGCTGTCAACCAGACCAATAAGAATCTCCAAACTAATAGCTTGGGAATTTTTAATGTTGAGCGTTATACCCTTTGCCTACCCTAGCATATATTATACCCGTGATACCCGTAAGATTTTGAACCGCTTGAGCAAAATTCCGTAATATAATCTCCGTCGTCTGTCTCATTCGTCAGCTCTCCCAAATGATCCCCCAGAGGTGGGTCCCAGTCAGTCTCCCTAGATTGTCTAAGTATAACAAAAGGTTGTCGAGTTTGTCCATTAGTTCGTACAACTCCAAGCGTGCGTGAGCCATTGTAAATGCCCCGACAAACACGTTAATGTTAGACTCTCCCAAACTTCACCTTTTGTGGGACGATGCTGAACAAGAGCAACGTCATCCGAGATGAATATGAAATATGACAGTCTGTCGGTTTCACCAAAATCAATTCTGATTGATTCTGTCTCCTAGAGAACCGACCCCACAAACTGTTAAACAAAAACTTGTTTATAGACCTCTGAGCGGGGTTGTGGGAGATCTTTTCTGGGTCGAGACTAATACACTCTTTTTCATAATACTCGCAAATGTAAAACTCTTTACATGTGTCAGCATCCATTTGATGCCTGCTGTTTCAAACGTAAAAAAGTCTTTACGTGCAGCTGAAAGACAACAGAAGATTCTTTTGGAAAGGATTTTCCATATGTGAAGGTGACAGACAAGATGTTATTTAAACAAACTTTTAAAATGAGTGTGACGTTCCTGGCGGCATGGACACATATGGAATTGTATAGGTGACACGAATAAACATTTCAAACAATTCTGTTTTCAGCGGAGTTGTTGTTTCACACTGCTAATGGTTATTCAATTTAACTAAAGACTATAAGAGAGTGAGGGCAACATATTAGGTTGTTGGTTTATTCATCTATTTAGCTTATAGTTTTTTTAAATAGATTAAATCACCATCTGTATTATCTGCCATGGCCTGCAGAGGTCCTCAGCGATCTTTGATCAGAGCAGCTAAAATGATTCTGTCACATGTGTTTGCTTAGCTCAAACATTCTTTTTACGAACCCCAAAAGGCCTCGGGCACCGTTAGAATAAATATCATATTTAAAACATATGTGGAGGTGTCATTTCTCCATTTGCAAAAAAAATTCCAAATGTGTCTAGTCTACCATGTGAAATCACTCTGTAAACAGTTCACTGACCCCATCACCTGCTTCTGTGTGAAAACTGAGACTGTCTCAGATTTCACACAGTACGGTTGCTTATAAGACACACAAAGAGAGAGGAAGAGAGATTTTTAGATTTCAATTTTATTACATTCTGCTTTTCATTCATGTTAAGGACATCAAAAAAGTAAGGAGTGCTTTCTCAGCTCTCTGAAAAATGTGAGTTGTTTTATAAATGTTTAATAGTGTTTTAGTAGCACATTTAATTCATGTTATATATGATTTTACATTTTATTTATAAATTATTTTATAAACTTTAAAAAGAAGTGAATGTTTTTCAATGAACTTTTTGAAATATACTAAATATACTAAACACCATTTATACTAAATTATGTTTTTGTACATACAAAAAGAATACTGTGAATGGGTCTGTTTAGGTATAATGATAGAAAAATGTCATGTCTATGGAAGACCTCAACAAAACATGGACATGTCCACAAAAACCTCTTATGCTTTGACAATGTTAAAATGAATATTCAACTACTTGATGAAACTCATTTTTTGTGTTTTATATTTCATAAGCATGTGTAAACAAATGTCATTCGGATATCATTGCATGAGGAAATCTTTTCCCTGGCTTTATTGTTTTTTTTATTTTAATTTAGCTAAAATAATTAAATGATCTCAGTAAATTTAGCATCAGTTTGTCATTATTCAGGACATAATAATTTTATCACTAACTTCCTTAAAAGAATAGAATGATTGAAATGTACACATTTGATCAGCCAGAAGACATACAGAGGTTCACAGGACAACATCACTATTCAAAATATGCTGTCAAAGGTAATAATAAAAATAATAATAAAAATGGAACGCATAAGAAATAGAAATAACAATAAAAACAGCCTGTTAAGGCACTTAGAACACAAAGTTTCAATCTCCCCTTCTGCCAAGACACCTCAAACTGCGCCACACAGCCCCAATCCCCCTTCTGGAGATATCTTAACTATGCAACGCAGTTCAAATTTCCCTTTGGAAATTTCCCCTTTGGAAAGTTTCCTGACTGTAATCCAGAGATATCTTAACCATGCACTACAGCTCAAATTTCCCCTTTGGAAAGTGCCCCAACCAACGTGTTTTGATTTCCATAAATATGTTAATCACGTTGCCTTTGCAAGTGATCGAAATTCCCCTTAGAAACCCCTTCCATGTACCTCAGAGTCAGATCCTAATCACAAATGCTTTCTTCCTAATTCTCCCAGCTCTTTCAACCAGACAGCAAGATTTAAAATGCATTAAAAATGAAATAAAAACAAGAAAAGGAATTAAAAGAATAAAAAGATAATATGTATAAAATAAAATGAAAACAGTTTGGACATAGCACAGTGCTCAATCAGCAAATGCATAGATAAAAAGATGTGTTTTGAGTCTGGATTTGAACCATGGGGGGATGGGAGAACTTTGTGGGTGTCCCGTGGGGGAGGGGAACATCTTAGGTGGTCACAGGGTCAGAGAGGTCAAAGATCATCATCATTTTGACACAAGCACCATCATATAACTACTTGTTTACATTTTTTATATATTTATTTATTTTTATTTCAGTTAACGTTTATTTTATTTCAAGTAATGAAGTTTTTTTTATGGTTTTAGGTTTAGTTAATTATAATAACCCTGATACTAAAATCTAATAATGTGTCAAATAATGTTCTTAGTCTTTTCTTCCTGTGACAGAACCTACAATAGTTTACTATGAATTAAATGGAAATTAAATTAAATACAGTTTATTGTGTAGATAACATAACAATAATGACCAGGGGAACGAAACAATTATAAACCATCCTGAAATACACCGTGACTCTTATTCTGAAATGTTTGCAGTCTTCACTGTAGCCTACAGTAGTAGCAGGCTGCTCATTTAAGTTCCGATGAGGAGAACACATATTACCATATAAACATTGTATAGTAAACATTGTCATAATTCAACATTAGCTCATAAGCAATCACTTAGCATTATTGCAAAGCAGTCTGAAGTGCTGATGCGCGAGCCTGTAAAGGCGCAACAGCATCACGTTTTCCCGTGGTTAGATCAGCACGTTCCACTTCAAATGTGCGCATCTTCCACACAGGACAGCAGTCCTGACTGGATATCTTCCCAAATTTTCATTTTGTTTTTATTCGTTGACGAAAATGAGAGAAGATTTTTGTCATTTTTTTTATTGAGTCATTGTCTCGTTTTTGTTTGTGACAAAATGTCGTTGTAGAAAATTATGGCAAATTATTTGTCAACGAAATTAACACTGATGCGCATCCTTCAGTGATAGAACCAGTACGTTATTAAAACCATAAATATTTATGGTTAGAACGTCTCGCAGAGAATGCGCCTGGCGCTCGTGCACCTTATTGTGAGGTGAGCGTGGCCGCTGTTATGTTAACATGTTATGTTAACGGGAAGCACGAGACAGGACACAGGGAGTAACATATCATAACAAACTTTACTTCCTGTCTGTTTACCATACATCTATGTCCGGGTAACGGGTAAGACTGATGTTTTGACTGATGGATTGGGCGGAGATGAGCCCGGTTTCTCCGAATCACTCCGTCTTCTGTACCAATCAGATAAGATCTTGGGCTGATGACTGAGACACCACAGATCCTGCATTTTCTCCAATGGCAACCACACATTTTGTCCTGGCTGCAAAACTGGAAGGGGCCGGGCCCTATGATGTCTGTTGTAGTACTGCTGCTGTTTTCTCCTTCCTTTCGTTTCATTGCACCAGAACTCTCTCATTCCAGGCCAGCATGGAGACAACTTTTTCGGGAGCTGAGGTAAGGTAGTGCGAAGTAGCCTTTCCATAAGCAGCTGTGCCGGTGAATATCCGTTCCCTAGTGGCATGGAATGATATGTCAGGAGTGCTCTTTCCTTATCTCCTCCTCCATTCCACAGGCCTTTAACAGTACCCACTGCAAACTCTGCTTCTCCATTTGCTTGATGTAGATAGTATGTAGATAGTGGCACCGATTCCCAACAAATGATGATGAATACGATCTTCAACTACATGGAACTGGATGAATATTTTGACTGTTGCAATTCCAATCGGACTTATAACCTGTAACTCTGCCTGAATCATAATCATGCACTGTTAACTGTTGGCCAGAGGAGAACTGGCCCCCCGACTAAGCCTGGTTTCTCCCAAGGTTTTTTCCTCCATTTTTTTCACCTGTTTGTCATCTGATGTCACCTGATGGAGTTTAGGTTCCTTGCCCGGCTTGCTTGGTTGAGAACACTTGATATTGAACAGTGTTTTGATCTGCCTGCACTGACGCTATTGTATGCAAACTGAACTGAGCTGGATGATGACATCACTGTTTTCTCCAGTACTGATATATAGATAAGTTAACTAATTGTTGATTTTTACAATGGAATGAATCAATACTGAATTTACTTAAGCTGGACAATGACACCATTTTCTTCTAGAGCTGCTGTGCAGCCAAAATTATATACCAGTTATCAATGTAAAGCTGCTTTGATACAATCTGCATTGTAAAAAGCGCTATATAAACAAAGGTGACGTGACTTGACCAGATTGCCTCCTTATATATTCCTTATATATTATATATTATTATATTATTATATATTTTTTCCATATTTGGAATCTTACCCTGAGATTTTTTTCATTTTTTTCAATTCATGGTGTAGTTTTATTTTTCCTAAGCTCTTTCTACACACCATGCTTATAATCCCCTCTGCCTCTAAGGTTGCACTAAATAACCACTTCTACCAGAAAGAGTCAGGAGGCAAGATAACGTAACAATGATATTTATTAACAATCAGCAAGCAAAATATTGTAAGATAAAGTTCTTTGCCGTAGGCCCCGTTCGTAGCTCACATCCTAAAGGGTTGTAGACTCTAAATTTCCTGCCTGGAGATGAAGGCAGGGGTGTAGCGGACCCCCTGGGAGGTATGGACAGGGACCATCCTGATGGTGGTGGGGAGGATGGAGGTGAAAGTTGGCGTCAGCATCTGCGAACTCAGAAATGTGTAACGTTCTGATTTTTTATACTCCAAGTGTAAGATAATGATTGGTTAGATCTAAACTAATAGGTGACGTAACATTGAGTCTTCCTGGCAGAGGTTATGTTAGAGCTTTCATTTCCTGCCTATAGTGGCTTCCTATCTCTTGAGCCCATTGTATGACTGCTAGGCTGACTTCTGACTCTTGAAAGTCTCTTTGCAGCCCATCTTGGCTTGGTAACTACAAAAGTATCTCCCCAGGCTCTGTTTCTTGGACTGAGGTTTCTGCCCTTTTTTCTGCCTTTTTTCTGCCTCTGCCTTTTTTTCTCCCAAGCTTTTACCCGGTGATTCTCCAGGTATATACTTGTATTGAGATGCTGCTGGATTTTCTCTGGGCTTTTTTCCCTGCCATTATTATAGGTCAATTATTTTAGGTGATTTCCACTCATATAGCATTCAAGCATTTTAGGTACTTTCCACTCATATAGCATTTAAGTATTTTAGGTACTTTCCACTCATATAGATTTAAGCATTTCTATGTTTAAGCATATATGGCATTATCTTAAAAGCAAGCAAATTGATATTTCTTTGAAGCAGTATCACTATCACAAAACAAAGGGAAAATTATTCATACATTTATGGTGGTGGTGAGCAGGAGAGCAAAAAATTTTGCCCCTCTCAACTTGATGACACCACGTGACCCTGTTTGCCACAGACAAAGAGCTTTTCTTATATATAGCTTAAACCAGGGAAATAACATTTCCTACAACACTGCATACAAGTTTTAGAAATTAAGGTAATGATGGAACTGGACAAACTTTTCTGCCCTGCAGTACAAGTGTAGTAATTAGGATGCAGCATTGCTGCAGATAGTAAAAGTCCTGCATGTTTTTAAATTGTAATTATCTGCATGTAATTACATTTATAATTACACTGTTGACCCTTCTCTTACACCTTAACCCACCTTTAAACCTACCCATACCACCAAATCTGTCCTTAACTTTACCCATATTCCACCTCAATAGCAGCAAAAGTGTTTTAAAATACAATACGAACACAATAAGTGCATTGTACTTATATTTTTGATGTAACATAGTAGTTAAGGCCACCTAATATAAAGTACTTTACAGATTTGCAGACACGTTTTTCACATGTCACTCAAACCAGGAAACTCTTTAGTTCAGAGAAACTGAAACTGAAGTGCAGTTGAGCTGTTGTGTGTTAGTGTCTCTGTGTTCATGCAGTAAAATGGCAGAAGGCAGAATTTCTCAGGATGAGTTCAAGTGTCCAGTGTGTCTGGACCTCCTGAAGGATCCAGTGACCATTCCCTGTGGACACAGTTACTGTAGGAGCTGTATTACAGGCTGTTGGGATCAGGAGGATCAGATGAGAGTCTACAGCTGCCCTCAGTGCAAACAGACCTTCAGTCCAAGACCTGCTTTAGCTGAAAACACCATGCTGGCTGAAGTGGTGGAGAAACTGAAGAAGAGAAAACGTCCTGCTGACTGTTACGCTGGAGCTGGAGATGTGCAGTGTGACGTCTGTACTGGAAGAAAATACAAAGCTGTCAAATCTTGTCTTGTGTGTCTGGAGTCTTACTGTCAGAATCACCATGAAGAACATGAAAGTTTCTTTAAAAGAAAGAGGCACAATCTGACTGAAGCCACTGGACGACTGCAGGAGATGATCTGCCAAACACATGATAAACTCCTTGAGGTTTTCTGCCGCACTGACCAGAAGTTTATATGTGTGCTGTGTACGATGGATGAACATAAAAACCATGACACTGTATCAGCTGCAGCACAGAGGACAGAGAAACAGGTATGAAATATAAACTAGACACTGATTAAATATTGTTGTAATATTGTTGTGCAGACGTCAGCAGAAGTGAACAGTAGCTGTAAGTGGACTTTCACTGAATTTCTGCTCCTCACTGAACTTAACAAAAATATTTATTGAAAGACACAGTTAACATTGATAAACACAAACTTTTGTAAAACAGGCTTTGATGAAGCAACATGAAATAATAGAAAATATTCACCGTTTGTTTGACAAAATATATCTCTGTAAAGAATAACACAAATCACTTCTGGCTTTCGCTTCTGTTCTGTGTTTTCAAAATTATTTTTTGATGGAAATGTGATGCCCGTATTCATGTAAATTAGAATGACTGATTCCTGATCAACATTTTATAACTGATGGCAGTTATTAGTTATTAACAGAAATACTCAATGTAGTGATCCAGTAATCCATTTTCCATCCAGTAATCCATCTGTGTCAGTTTCTCTTTTATGATACTTATGCTTGCAGTGTGAAACAGAAATTTGTGCTTCATGTAAATTCATGTTCGATGGTGTAAACTGATCTATCATCCCTTCAGGAGTTTGAAACTACTGCCATTGGTTATTAATTCTACTGTAACTGGATTCAACTCTTCTGATGATTCTGTCAAGGGTCAGGTGAAGAGATGAAGCGAGGACTCAGTAATGCATAAGTTAAGGGCTTTTATTAGATATAAAAATAAAACAAAAACGGTAACACTTTACAACAAGGTTTATTAGTTAAACATTAGTTATTGTATTAACTAATCATTTTTATTGTTACAGAAACTAGAGTTGTTCATTGTTTGTTCATGCTGGTTCACAGTGCATTAACTAATGTTAATGCAGGATTTAAAGGTGCCGTAGTATTGAAAATTTAATTTACCTTAATAATTAGAGTTCTGTACATGGAAATGACATACAGTGAGTCTCAAACACCATTGTTTCCTCCTTCTTATGTAATTTGATTTGTGCAAAAGACCTCTGAAGAACAGGCGAATCTCAACATAACACCAACTGTGATGCAACAGTCGGGATCATTAATATGTACGCCCCCAATATTTGCATATGCCAGCCCATGTTCAAGGCATTAGACAAGCCAGTATTAACGTCTGGATCTGTGCACAACTGAATCAACTGACTTTATGCAGGTAAGCAAGCAAGAACTAAAGTGAAAAATGGCAGATGGAGCAATAATAACTGACATGATCCATGATATCATGATATTTTTAGTGATATTTGTAAATTGTCTTTCTAAATGTTTTGTTAGCATGTTGCTAATGTACTGCTAAATGTGGTTAAAGTTACCATTGTTTCTTACTGTATTTACGGAGACCAGAGCCGTCGTTATTTTTATTATTAAACACTTGCAGTCTGTATAATTCATAAACACAACTTCATTCTTTATAAATCTCTCCAACAGTGTGTAATGTCAGCTTTAGCCCCGTTAGCTGCAGCATACTATCAAACTCATTCAGAATCAAATGTAAACATCCAAATAAATACCATACTTACATGATCTGATATGCTGCATAACAAACACTTTGTAAAGATCCATTTTGAGGATTTATATTAGCTGTGTTAACTTTGTTTATGCAATGTATTATAGAGTTGCGAGCTTTGGGACGGGGAGCATTAGCATTTAAAGGGGAAGCATGCTATATCAGCGTATATTTAATGATGCCCCAAAATAAGCAGTTAAAAAACTGAATAATAAAAAAATCTATGGGGTATTTTGAGCTGAAACTTCACAGACACATTCAGAGGACACCTTAGACTTATATTACATCTTATGAAAAGGGTTCTAGGCCACCTTTAAGATTGTATAAAAGATTTTAATAATGTATTAGTAAATGCTGAAAGTAACATTAACAAAGATTAATAAATGCAGTAGAAGTGCAGTTCATTATTAGTTCATGTTAACTAATGAACCTTATTGTAAAGTGTTACCACAAAAACCAACAAAAACCATCCCATGGGAGGAAACAAGACCAGCAACTGGACAAGCCATGACCTGGCTAAGCAAACAGGATCTGGCAGGGCAGGACACCAGGGGAACATTCGACGACGATCTGGCACAGGACTGCAAACACAAGGAGAATAAGAGCAAACAAGGCAGGTTATGAGAGAAAACAGGTGGGGCTAATGAACCAATAAACAGGTAACAAATGGGTGGGGTTAAGACAATAGACAGGAGAGCATGTGGCACAAGGAAACAAATATGACAAGCCATGTGCTCACACCGAACATGACAAAAACAAGAGCTCATGGCCAATAAACACAATCACAAGCCATGTGCTCTAAGAATACAACGCGAATACGCACCTAATAAGAACACGAATAAACCATGAACCACAGAACCGAAACCAAACTAGACATGAGTGCTGGAATCCGAACACCACGCTTTGAACATGAAACAAAGCACACAGACCAAGAGATCGCACACTTACACAAAGACAAGATAATACAGAAGCATCAGGGCTCTGTCACAAAACCAAAAATAAACTCAAAGTTACAGAACTCTGACAGATATAGTGACAATAGTATGATGTGACATCTCTGTTATTGGTTTGTGCTCCAGAACCAGCTGAAGGAAACGCAGAGGTTGTTCCAGCAGAGGATCCAGCAGAGAGAGAAAGATCTTCAGCAGCTGAGAGAGGCTGTAGAGTCTCATAAGGTGAGTCTGGAGAAGAAGAGAAGTTTGAGAAGTCTCAGTCAGAACTCACTGAAGCCACTGTGTGATTGTGATGTGTGTCCTAACAGAGCTCTGCACAGACAGCAGTGGAGGACAGTGAGAGGATCTTTCACTGAGCTCATCCGCTCCATTGAGAGAAGCCGCTCTGAGGCCACACAGCGGATCAGAGATCAGGAAAAGACTGCAGTAAGTCGAGCTGAAGGACGACTGGAGCGACTGGAGCAGGAGATCAATGATATGAGGAGGAGAGATGCTGAGCTGGAGCAGCTTTCACACACACAGGATCACATCCATTTCCTGCAGGTAACAGAGATCTAGAAGAACAGAATCATAGCAGACTTGAACAAGAGACTCGCAGAGAAACATTTCATGAGAGCAGAATGAACCTTTGACTGAAGTGTTGTCAAGAATTCTGTGTTATGTTATATATTCATAAGGTAGATCCTCATCTGTTCTTCTGGGATATATATTTAGCTGCCAAGCTGCCAAACTTTAGCTGAAAAACTTGTTTTCAACAAACAGTTCAAAACTTCCAGAACATTGAAACTTTTTTAAACCAAATTTTCCCTTTGGTTTTTACATCATGGTGAAATCTTGATGGTACCAGTTTTGAGTAATTTCACCAAATTTACTTCAAGTGATCTTCAAATCTGATCAAATGGATTTGCATTTTCATAATTGTTTGCATGAGTATCACACCCATGAGTATCTCTATCTGGATCGCATGGTGCACTACCCAGATGACTCCTGTGCACCTTATATCACGCTGGCCTCAAAGAGCAGACAGAGGTGTGCCTGCCTGTGGATGGCCCTCAAGGGACATTCTGTGAGTATGTGGAGCCGGTGTTCTCCAGCTGTGTTTCTCCCCTTCACAGTGGGTGAAGAGGAGGAGGATCCCAAATACGGTGGTCCTGGAGCTGCCTATTCTCCCAACCTTGAGATCTCACCTTCTCCACTGGTCCCATGAGGCCTACTAGACTTTCTGGTTCCGAATAGTTCCCTGGCCCTCCTTCCTCTGCTGGTCCCGCCCAGCCTCCGGGCTCCTTTGTCTCCGCTGGTCCCATCCATCCTCCAAGCTCCAGCATTCCAACCATGGAGGTCATCCAAAGCCCCGTCGTCCTCGCAAGTTCTATCCAGCTCCTCCCTTTCCACTGGCTTCATTCAGCTTTCATCCATGTTTCACAACCGGCCTCTAGACCTCTGGCTGCACCTCAGCCCTCCACTCCTTTGGCTCCACAGTGCTCATGCTTCCCTCCAGTTCCTCCTTCGGCCTTGCTCCCACCGGATCTGCTTCTGTCTTCTGAGCCCCCAGTTCCAGAGGTGCAGCGTAAAATTCGTTTGTGCATTTTTCGAAAACGGTTTGAGAGATCGACTTGAATTCCATGAAGAACCAGATGGTTCAATTTTCGTGAAAATCAGAGTAACGGCCTAGGAGGAGTTTGAAAAAGTAGGTTTTTCAGAAAATTCAAATTATGAATTTAATGACGGTAAATGATGTCATAGAATGCAATCAATTCGTCTTGAGCCAAGGAATCAGAGAAAAAATTTGTTTCTAACCCTTACGGTTCAGAAGTTATAAACATAAACATGAGTGCAACTTTGGACAGCTGGTGGCGCTAGACTGTCCTCTAACTGTGTCCTCTGTGTCCACACCTTCTGCTTTTAGTTCTTTAACAGAATCGTTGGTCGTTTGTATATCTAAATGTAGACCACGGAGTGCTGGGGTCAGTACAGAGTCTATCGCTTCTCTTACTGTCAAAGCCACAATCGAATCGAGAGTACTTTCTGCTCTTTGAGTGCTAGCTTGATACTGTTAGCAATAGCAGCGTCAAGATCCTCTCTGGAGATCGTGGCGTCTTTTAATTTTTTCTTTATTGGCGATTGTTCAATCTCTCTTTTCCGGCTGTCCTTGACTGCTGGGGTACTCATAGTGGGCTAAGTAAAGAATTGGTTCAGAATTTACTGACAGGATATATACAATTTCTGGCAAAGTGAGAGCAAAGGACTATGCATGCTTTGCTGCAAAAGGGTCACATGATCTCCAAGTTTGCTTGTTACTTGTTTATTTACTCATTTATTTAATTACTTAATTTTATTATCACGGCAAATGACACCCACAAAATGTGAATCATTGTCCATCATTTTGCGAGCAACTAGTGATGAAGAAAAATGCCATGTTGCAATATTGAAAATATTTCCATTTTAAACCATGAAGGCGAGCCAGTGGATATCATAAGCAATGTGCAAACTTTGTGTGAGAGTAAATGCCGGTGCAGAAGTATCAAACACCAGTCAACTATTTACTACAGAAACTAAAAGTAAAAACTGACAGAGGGTCCGCCATCTGGCACTGCATTAACGACGCATATTCTCTTAGAGAAGATGAGAGATTAATCTAATTTATTTTCTTATTTTTATCAACATGGAATTGCCAATGCAATTCCACTAATGCCAACGTAATTTTCGAATCTATTCAAAAGAATGTTGTGGTTGATAGTGTCAAATGCAGCACTAAGATCTAGTAACACTAATAGAGAGGTACAGCCATGATCTGATGATAAGAGCTACTGTATACAGGCCACCAGGGCACCATACAGACTTTATCAAAGAATTTGCTTAATATATATATATATATATATATATATATATATAAAATACAATAGCATGTTATTATTTAGATAGATATTTAGATATTTAGATATTATTTAGATAGATAATTAGATATCTTTGCAACAAACACAGAAGAGACAAGCATTATTTCTGGCATCTGTAACCCGAATATCATTGCATGTCCTTTACTTTGCATAATAATAACGTAGCCTATACAGCAACATTCAAAGAAGAAAGAGAGAAAACTCTTTACATGTGTCGCGCTCATAACCTCTGAACATGACACAAACAATGATCAAATGCACATTGACGGATCTTCTTCGGTCTGTTCTCCAAAATGTAATCAAATGTATATTTCAGCAGGCGCGTGTAAACTGCTTAACCTTGTCAACGTGTAGCGGTTGTTCCTCTGCGTTGTGTTGAATTTTTGATGGTAAATAAAGAATTATCCACACAAAGCTGGTTTTTGACCAAGGTGATTTAATTGCAGTGCCTGGTTGTGTTCACAACAGCATTACAATGTTGTTTGAATACCATTTAACATACCTGTGTGGTAAAACACACAAACAGACAGGCACTGTTATCTACAACTGCTCTTAATTGTGCCTGTTAACCACAAAATACATGTTAAGTACACCAGGTAGTTAACCACAGATCACACAATGAATGCAATATACAATATATATAAAATATATCTCTTAAGTGTACAAAATATATTAAGACTAAAATATATATTTAGTTTACAAAATATAATTATACATACACGTCGTTTTAGTTAAACATATCGATCTATTATTTATCAATTTATATTTATCTATATATAAATATTACTTAATTGAGATGTTAGCCACATAGCCGCTAACATATCTTTCACACACGCGACGCACACACTTTGCCGCCATCTCACGCAATGCACTATTCACCAGTAAAGAGCACTCAAATAAACTACATTTACCAGGTTGATAACACGAACTAATGGTCAAATATAACATCACACAGAATACTTTCTCGTATTTGATCATATAAACATGACATGAACACTTATAACACATTTTAACATTTATATATATATATAAAAATAACAAAAATGATTTATAATCTGGTGTAACAACATATCCCTGCTACAAACGCAAAGGCGTTAATTTTCAAGATAGGTCGCCGGCGCCGCCATTGCGCAACTACTGCGGGACGGCGGATGTTCATTACATACTCTCTGAACAATGGTAGCTTATTTAATGTATAAATTAACATATATGTCCATAAAAACGGTAAAGAAATGCTATATACTTTTGTTATCATGACAATCTGTTTGGTTGTAAATATTGGCTGTATGAATTGAAATCGAATGAAACTGATACCTGTGGAACTTGACAGCATATGCAGTTCAACTAAAGCCGAATTCAGACTGCACGATTTTAGCCCCAACAGGTTTTGAGAAATCGCAGACAAATGCCCGAAATCACAGGCAAATCGGTGCTCGTTCACACGAGTGTCAATCACGCAGTGTGAATGATTAAAGACGCGATCTGAGAGAATCGCCGATGAGTCGCCGACAACCGTGAGATATTTGGCATGCTAAATATCTGGACCTGTCGGCGATTCAAAATCCTGCTGTGTGAAAAGTGTTCTGACTGAAAACTACATCGGCGATGACCGACAGCCAATGAGAGAGCAAGATACAGAGCAGCGGGGAGTTCGGGGAGGAATTATAGACCACTCTCATTGCAGAACACACAATCCTTGTTCCTCGCGTCTCCCCAACCATTTCCTCCTCCATATTTGTCTTTTCTTTTTCTTGTTTTCGCTGCAAATCAGCGCACAGGCAATTAATATTGCAAGCTTCTTGCGGGCTACCATTTTTAATAATAATAATATCTCCGGTCTTGCACGCGTGATATCGCGTTGTTTCCTTCTCACATCTCGCGTTTGTTTGGTTGTGAAACGTAGTTTGCGTGCCAGACAGAGTTGTCGGTGATTCTTCCTATTGTAAAGTCATGCAGTGTGAAACCTTCTGTCTCCGATCCATCGTGCAGTGTGAACACAGCAGCGACTGAATGCTGGCCAAGATAGTCATGCAGTGTGAAAAGAACAGTGACCCGACTACTTTGAAAATCGTGCAGTCTGAACTCTGCTGAACGATCCAAGTGAGAACCCGCCTCAGACGATTCAGCGCGTGCAGGGAACTGAACAAATCATTCAAACTGATTCGCGAATCAATTTAGACAGTTTTACCAACTTGTTTGATCAAGTCTTTGAACAGAATCGACTCAAAAGAGTGATTCATTTGTGAATGGGGCATCGTTCATGAAAAAAAAAGAGACAGCACGCTTGGAATAAATTACGCATTTCTTAATATGTACAGTATTGAATTAAAATTAAAAACGAGAGGAACGTCGCCAAATGTTACGGAAGCCCTAAACGGCCATGGATTATTATTTTTTTCTATTTTGTTTTCTCGTGATCACGACTTATTTTCTCGTGATCTCGAGATAACAAAAATTTTGTCGTGATCACGACTTAATCTCTGCTCTAAATTACACAAATGTGCCAACAGGTGGCAGTATATTACCAAATATAACTAGTGATGCACTGTAAATATCCACTTTACTGTATTAGTTCATACTGGCTCAGATTGTACGAGTTTCGGACAGAGAGTTTTCGTGATCGCTTTATTTTGTGCAGTATTGTGTGCCTTAAGCGATTAACTTAACTGTTAAATGACTGATTATAATTATTTTGCTTAAAAGTGTATCTGTTATCGTTCTGACTAGTTGCATGACTCACCACAGTTTCACAACTGCAATAGTTCGGTGTGATACTAAACTTATTGCTTATTAAAACTAATTTTGATGTCACTGTATAGTACTCTGTTTGAACCTTATTGTGTATCTTTAAGACGCTGTTTTAATCATCGCAGTTTCAGTGTTCGTTTACCTAAATATGTCACTTAATGTATATTGATAAGAAATATTATTTATAGCCTATGTCATTTAATTCAGTGATAGTGTGTAACCTATTGTATTTTCTACATTTCTTTGTAGGAAACAACACATATACACATAAACACGCTTCTCAAACAGCAAACAGCAAGATTGTTTTAGCCAATATCAACTGAATTCAAGTTTTTTTGTTGTTGTTTTTTGGAAATCTGGAGTATTGCACCTCTTTTTAATGGAAGATAGGAGGAAGACAGTTTAACGCACATGATATCACAGCCTATCCTACATGACAAATAAAAATAACAAACACATTATGTAATATATTTAAATGAGTATGGAAAATAAAGTTGGTTTAATCTAAAAGGTTTTAGAATTATAGAATAATCTGGCATCTTTCTGAAGGCACTCTGCCTGCGCTTGAGATGCTCTGTTGAATATTATGTTAAATACACAAACAATATGTTAAGCGTACATTTATTGAACAGTGATTGATTAGCCTATATGTATTTATTGATTGTAAACTTTATTATTTAGTGAAGTAAACATTTAGCTGAAATATCCACAAGATATAAGAGCGCATGATTTATCCGTCGATCAGATGCGCGTCAAAGTTGTGTTCGTTACTATAGCAATAGTAGAATCCGGGTACAGTGTGTTTCAGAATCAATCATTGTAAAAAGAACTTTTATGTCGTGATCACGAGAAAACAACTTTTGTTATCTCGAGATCACGAGAAAATAAGTCGTGATCACGAGAAAACAAGATAGAAAAAAAATTAAATAATCCATGGCCGTTTAGAGCTTCCGTAAAATGTAGTGAAGTAAAAGTACAGATTTTTCATTACAAATGTACTCAAGTTAAAGTAAAAGTACCCACATTTAAATCTACTTTAAAAAGTACAAATTTTCCAAAAAACTACTCAAGTACATGTAACGAAGTAAATGTACTTCGTTACTACCCACCTCTGGTCGTAATCATACTCTAGATCTAATATTGTCATATGGAATCGATATTGATGCCATAGAAATTCTGCAGCAGAGTGATAACATCTCAGATCATTATCTAGTCTCGTGTATACTACATTCAGGATTTAGACCGTACCATAGTACTGAGACGGTTCTCATTAGAGTTACTAATGATTTGCTCTTATCATAAGATTACGGTTGTATATCTCTATTAGTGTTTCCTGGATCTTATTGAAATTCAGAAAAAACTGATATTCTAATTTTTGGACCGAAAACTTCTTCACGCAGTAACCTAGAATACTGTCTAACACTTGATGGCTGCTCTGTTAAGTCTTCGTCGTCAGTTAGGAACCTGGGTGTGCTCTTTGATACCAATCTTTCATTTGAAGGTCATGTTACTAGCATCTGCAAAACTGCATTCTTCCATCTGAAAAAAATATCTAAACTACGGCATATGCTCTCAATGAAAATGCAGAACAGTTAGTTCATGCGTTCATGACCTCGAGGTTAGATTACTGTAACGCTCTACTGGGTGGTTGTTCTGCTCGCTTGATAAATAAACTACAGCTCGTACAAAATGCAGCAGCTAGAGTTCTTACTAGAACTAGGAAGTATGACCATATTAGCCCAGTTCTGTCATCACTGCATTGGCTTCCTGTTAAACATCGTATAGATTTTAAAATCTTGCTAATTACTTACAAAGCACTAAATGGTTTAGCTCCCCATTATCTAAGCGAGCTCTTAACACATTATAGTCTATTATCACTGTGAAGTTGCTTTGAAGCAATCTGTATTGTGAATAGCGCCATATAAATGAAGATGACTTGACTTATTATTTCCACACTTTCATGGTTTCTGGACAAATATTTTTTTAAATGTGCTCATAACCAACCCAAAATGGTATTTTGCTGTTGATGTCATTAAATTTTTAAATACATAATTTCAATATTCACTAAATATTTGGATTCATGATCGCAGTCTTTCTAATAATGTTTAAAACTGATATATTTCTTATGCTAATATTAAGCTGCTTATATGTTCTTAGAACATGGTGATTTTCTGCTAAAATGCAGTGTCATTATGTTACCATGATATCTAGTTTACCTGTGTCCAGAAACGGCCCTGAATGTGACACCACTTGATCTGTTACATTTATGTTATTGGCAGATGATTTATCATCCAAATGATTCTTAGAAAGTTCACATATAATGTAAATTGCAAACGCTAGAATTTGTAGCTCTAATGTCATACAATGAATAAGAGAAGTGTTGGATTGAGAAGAGTTACTAAAGATCAACAAGAGCTGCTCAAATCTGACAGTAGTGCAGGTTATTGGCTGAAGTGTGGAGGTGATGAGCTTTGATTTCTGTTTTCTGTAGAGTTTCCAGTCTCTCTCAGCTCCTCCTGAATCTACAGACGTAAATGACGATCCCTTCAGTTCTCTCTCCTTTTTTGATGGCGTGAGAGAATCTGTCCGTCAGCTGAGAGACAAACTGGATGATTTCTGCAAAGAGGAGCTGAAGAAGATCTCTGACAGAGGTAAAGTCCTGGAGATTCATCTGTTCTCAGAAATGATCCTCCATCATCTTATGTAGAAGATCATATTAGAAATGTCTTAGGAACGGATGCAGGGATCATTTTCTCTTAACATGATAATCACACTCTTCATGTCTGTTGATTTCCACAGTCACTTTCACCAGCATTGTTCCCAGGACCAGAACCGACTTCCTACAATGTAAGTCACTGAGAAAACAAGAAGAAAAACTCACTGAGTGTGTTCATGTTCTTCCTGTAGAAGGAGAAAGAAAACATGACAGAAGGGTTTTATAGTTGATCACATAAATTATGATTAGCACATGATAACTGGTAAACTTTACTGAAACCCTGTTGATATACTGACATTAAGGGTCCATAATTATGCAGTAGTTAAGCACTAACACACTCGTAGTAATAAAGAACTGAACATATATTAAGGGCTTATTAGCATTTTTTTACTACTTATCAAACATTTGAAGGATAAATAAGCAGCAATAATTAATAGTTAACTGAATGTACAGTAAATGCCTTCTAGGTGCGTGTACCTTCGGATAATTGATCGTTTTTTTTTTTCTTTGAAATGGAAAAACTAAGAAACTGTTCATTTATCACATATTCGACCCATGAACATAAATAAACAAATCTTGCATCATATTCGCGTAGACGCCATTCTTCTTATGATGTAACGAGTACATCAGGTGTTCTGGGAAGTGTTCCCGGTTCTGGCTGACCTAATCTATGCAGCCCAACAATTGACATGATTTGAATTGTAGAAGTAGATAATAGTTTATGTTTATGCCAAGATAAAGAGATGTGGGTAACACTTTCTATGCAGACCATGCTTATAATGATTTATAGGCCCATTTATACTTATTTATAAGTATTACTATTCTATAAATACATTTATAAAGACTCATTAATACCTATACTGCATTATAAGAACAGTTATAGATACATTTATATTATTTTTATAATTACTTATAAGCCATGCATTTGCTTTTTCAATGCTCATGCTCATAATCCATTATACACTGATTTATAAATTATCATATATAAAATAGTTCCAGAGACATTTGTTTGCTGTACCAATTAGTTATTATGTTTTAAATGGCTAACGTTTGCATTAGAGGTCATGAATCATGATTTGTTCAAATCTATATCTCCTCAGCCATATGCATGGAATTGCTTATAGCAGTTTGAAATTATACTTTTAAAATATTGTTTTGCTAATATGTAACATTATATAAATGATTTCTGTTTTTTTATTATTATTATTATTATTATTATTATTATTATTACTACTACTACAGGAATTGTTGTTCATTAGTTACATTTACAAGTAAGCAACTTAAATGACGGAGAAATATTAATAAATATCCTGATGAATCTGAGCTTTATAATGGCAGTGAATGGGACCAATAAGTATGAGCTGAAGAAAGTGCTTCTATCCACATCCATCTCCACACGGCTTCAGGGGGTTAATAAAGGGCTTCTAAAGCAAAGCGAAGCAATGCGTTTGTGTTAAAAAAAAAAAAATCCATATTTAACAAGTTATGAAGTAAAATATCTAGCTTCCACCAGACCGCCTTCCATATTCAAGTTACTAAGAAAGTGTAAACTGGCATCACATCAGTTACACTTTTTCTGTAAGTTGAATAGTTAAGGTGAAGGACGTAGCGTAAGCTTTGTGAACTGCGAGAGTTTTACACTTTATTCCTATGTTTCTTCGTACTCTGTTTTCATGCACTAATTTTGTACTTAATATACTAAAAATTCTTCTTTAGTACTCTTTAAGATCATCTTAAGAACATCTAAGTGTACACATCTATGCTATTTTGAGACACCATGAATATGAAGTAAAATGTGCTCTCTGTATTTAAAAAATGTATTTAGCTACCACTTATAGTACATTTGAACCCATAGTGTACTATAAGAGGTAACTAAATATATTTTTTTAATACAGAGATAGTATGTTAAAAGCACATTTTAGTTCATATTCATGGTGTTTTAAAATAGCACAGATGAGTACACTTAGATGTTCTTAAGATTATCTTAAGAAGTACTAAAGAAGAATTTTTAGTATAAAAATTGTGCGCGAAAATAGAGCACTTTAAGTACATTATAGAAGTGTACTTTATTTTCCCCGTGATTAAAGTCTTCCTGGTAGAACTTTAGCTGGCGCTATCATTTCCTGTTCTACATAATAACTAGCAAATGCTTAAGACACTAATTTTTATAATTTTATGTAACATACAGGATAAATAAGGACGTAAGAACTATACACTATAGTCTCAGTACTGGCATGAGTGCAGTTATTGCTCATTGAGAGAAGCAACACACATGATGTTTGTCATGTCGCCTCACACAGCCAGAACACAAACACTCTTCTGCAGAAAAACTAATATAACAGAAACTATTTACATATCAAACATACAGTAACTGAACATTGAACACTAACAGGTCTTTTCCTCAAAAACACATAAAATAACACTTGATTTCAACATTTACTCTCCTGATCCAGACCTATACAAAGCATGCTGGAAACTAAAAATCATCTGCCCAGTTTCAGTTCATTCAACACTAATTATTCAGGTAGTTCCAACACAAATGGATTAAGTAAACTTCAGTTTTACATATTTAAGTGGATTTTACACAATAAAATTAAGTAAAGACAAAATGTCCATTAATACAGTATGTGGGTTTAACTTATTTTAATTAAGTAAATTTAACAAGCAGTAAAAATTATTTTTATGGTGTACATTAAAAGATCAGATTCATAATTCCCAATTGTGATGTGTTTTATCTCCATCAGATTCTCATCAGTTCACTCTGGATCTGAACACAGTGAATAAATACCTCTGTCTGACTGAGAGGAACAGAGTGATTACTGACGCTGACACAGTCCAGTCGTATCCTGATCATCCAGACAGATTTGATTATTATCGTCAGGTGTTGTGTAGAGAGAGTGTGAGTGATCGACGCTGTTACTGGGAGATTGAGTGGAGTGGAGAACATGTGTCTATATCAGTGTCATATAAGAGCATCAGCAGGAAGGGATGGGGTAATGAGTGTTTATTTGGACGTAATGATCAGTCCTGGAGTTTGTACTGCTCTCCTGACAGTTACTCATTCATACACAATGACATAGAGACTGATCTCCCTGTAGAGTCCATCAGGAGAATAGGAGTGTATGTGGATCACAGTGCAGGAACTCTGTCCTTCTACAGCATCTCTGGAGACACAATGAACCTCATCCACACAGTCCAGACCACATTCACTCAACCACTCTATCCTGGGTTTTGGGTTTATAATGGATCATCAGTGAAACTGTGTTGATGAATCAGAACAGATTCTAGAGAGATTCTACCCATAATGCTTTGAGCTGCATGATAATTCAGTGTCTGTCACACACTGACTTGAATAGATGATCCAAGTTAAGAGGCTTGATGGAGCAAGACGATGAAGACTTATATTTAATAAACACCAGCAGGAAACATTAACTCAAAAACAATGAACATAAGATGACTTGAGGGTTAAAGGGACTAAATGAAGGATGGGTGATGGTGATGAGTTGTCATGGTTAGAGGCAAGGGTTGCTATGGAAATTAACAATATAGCAATGGAAACAGGAACTAGAAACTAAACCACAGGAACTGAAGACCTATTCTAAAAAACATGTTCAGGTTCTTCCGGTCGAGCCCTAGAGCCATATTGTTTGAGTAAACGATGAGATCCCACTAAACTCTAATAAAAGTACATTATTTAAAAACACCTGATACTGTTTTTCATAGTGATTTATGTTTTATTACTGGTTATAGCTATCAAGAACATCATTGTACTTTATATGATAAGGCTGAGTTGCCATCTTTGTATACTGGAAGAACTTATAAATAAAACATTACCAATTGAAAGTCTATTTGTGGTCTAGCTCCATCTTACTTGTCTCTCAGCTTTTCAAATACAAATGTCTGTTACAATCTTCGTTCAAACAATATGTTATATCTTAAAGTTTCTAGAGTTTGAACAGAGCTAGGTAAAAAAATAAATTAAATATAATGCTTCTACTGCTTGGAATAACTTGCAAAACATCTTAAAGGGGTGGTTCAATGCGATTTGACTTTTATAACTTTAGTTAGTGTGTAATGTTGCAGCTTGAGCATAAACAGTATCTGCAAAGTTACAGCGCTGAAAGTTCAATGTAAATGGAGATATTGTCTTTTAAAGTTATGGCAGTTTATTGCCTACAAAAACGACCGGTTTGGACTACAAGCTTCTTCCCAGGTTGGTGACATCATAAACCCTGCAAAACACAAAGTGGGCGAGACCATGTCGTGCGGCATAATGAAAGCGGAAGAGTTGTGTACACCTGACACGAGCGATGCGGCGCGTCAAAATATAATAGAACCCATTGTAATCTGTGATATTTTCTACACTGCATGCGGCGCTGAAAACAGCTTCCAGAATCTACAAGAGTTCAATGCTGGATTTACACAAAGCTAGGCTTTTACTGAAAGATGAAGCAGTTCCCACTTTAACCCTTATGTTATGTTGGGGGTCAATTTGACCCATTTAGATTTTCTAGTTGTTGGAAATACTGGTTAACCTATGTTTTTTTTTTCTTGATATTTTGTTACTTTTTCTTATTTATCATCATTTTATCATCATGAACATGCATGCAAAGTTTCAACATGCTGGTGTTTTTTGACATATACAAACAAAATTACTATTACGTTCGTGATGTTCGCGGGTCAATTTCACCCACATATTTTAACGCTCTAAGGCAACTGTACTGACCCAAAATAATAACATTTCTTGGTTATATTTTGTTATTTTATTTTTTTACTACCTTATGAAGCTAAAAAATTAGGTTTTCCACACTTATTTCAATACAGAAAAATATTTTGTCAGCCACAGATGGTAAAAATTACCTATCATTTATTTTTTCAAGCTACCTGATATAATATTAAACCTTTGTTTTTTTTCTTGAAATTTTGTGACTTTTTCTCATTTAGGGTCATGAACATGCATGCAAAGTTTCAACACACTGATGTGTTGTGAAATGTGCATACAGAAATTTTATACGTTCGTACTGTTCGTGGGTCAATTTGACCCCCATAGGCAACCATTCAAAATCAACTACAGACCCTAAATTCAAAACACTTCTGTGTTGTACGTCAGAACTCCTCAACCCTAGTACTGATGTGTCAGTGTCTTAATGAGTTTAACTGCTTTTTATTTTCAAAGTTTGTGGAAATATAAAGTTGTTTTACCTGTTAATTATCTATCCCACTTTTTGAGCATAGATATTAAAATGACTTTTCTAACTTAAATTGTTACAAATTTTGAATACTTCAGAGCACAGACTTAAGTTCGGTATCTTTTTCAAGGGAAAACTTCACAGATTATTGTAGAAGTCAAAAGTTAAAAAAAAGTTGTAAAAGTAAAGTTTATGAAAATTAAAAATATATAAAATATATATTTTTTATATTTTATATAAAATATATATTTTACAAAACATTTTCAACTCTAAAACATCAAGAAAATCAAAGTTAAATATCTGAACAAGTTCTGTGCCGAATTTTAGGTTGATATCTCAAAAAAACAAGTTTTAGTAAGACTTTTTGTGCGCAGTACCAAACTTTTTCACTAGATGACATCAAGACTCCACTGGTGACTCTTCGATTTCCATACTGTATATGGTTTGAGTGATCTGAACCATATTTTCCATACTTTTCAAAATATTTATGAAGTAGACATCCTATTCATTAGAAGTTTGGGGAGTAATATTAATATTTGATTTGAATTCGATCCCTAAAACACATAAAAAAAACATAAGGAAAGAATCAGAGCATGTTATAGTTTGGCACCGCATCACAAATGAAGAATCTATCGCTATTTATCTATTGTTCTGTCATTTATTTTGAAAATCAGTCACCAAATATGAAAACTAGAGTCTGAAAGCTTTCAAACAATATATAGTTTGTCAAGATTACTTTAGGTTTAGACTAAGATATTATTATTATAAATGTATAATGGTAAATGTCCCACAGGTCGGGGGAGGGGCCATCTTAAAAATAGTGGTTAAAAATATTTTTATTAATCATAAATTCAGATATTTATTCTTTGTAATGTGTGAAAAATATTGATATTAAAAGTTAATTATTTAAACATGATTGTATGTTTTTTTTTATAGTGTGATTTTTGTGGAATTGTATAGAATCCAATTAGGGTCAATTTGACCCGGACCATCACGAACGTACACAGAATTCGAACAGTGCATGAGGGTTAAAAGCAGAAGCTGCTGTTTATTGGCCCAAACTGTAAGTAAGTTTTATTGTTTGTACAAACCCGATTCCAAAAAAGTTGGGACACTGTACAAATTGTGAATAAAAACAGAATGCAATGATGTGGAAGTTTCAAATTTCAATATTTTATTCAGAATACAACATAGATGACATATCAAATGTTTAAACTGAGAAAATGTATCATTTTAAGGGAAAAATAAGTTGATTTTAAATTTCATGGCATCAACACATCTCAAAAAAGTTGGGACAAGGCCATGTTTACCACTGTGTGGCATCCCCTCTTCTTTATATAACAGTCTGCAAACGTCTGGGGACTGAGGAGACAAGTTGCTCAAGTTTAGGAATAGGAATGTTGTCCAATTCTTGTCTAATACAGGCTTCTAGTTGCTCAACTGTCTTAGGTCTTCTTTGTCGCATCTTCCTCTTTATGATGTGCCAAATGTTTTCTATGGGTGAAAGATCTGGACTGCAGGCTGGCCATTTCAGTACCCGGATCCTTCTTCTACGCAGCCATGATGTTGTAATTGATGCAGTATGTGGTCTGGCATTGTCATGTTGGAAAATGCAAGGACTTCCCTGAAAGAGACAACGTCTGGATGGGAGCATATGTTGTTCTAGAACTTGGATATACCTTTCAGCATTGATGGTGCCTTTCCAGATATGTAAGCTGCCCATGCCACACGCACTCATGCAACCCCATACCATCAGAGATGCAGGTTTCTGAACTGAGCGCTGATAACAACTTGGGTTGTCCTTGTCCTCTTTAGTCCGGATGACATGGTGTCCCAGTTTTCCAAAAAGAACTTCAAATTTTGATTCGTCAGACCACAGAACAGTTTTCCACTTTGCCACAGTCCATTTTAAATGAGCCTTGGCCCAGAGAAAACGCCTGCGCTTCTGGATCATGTTTAGATATGGCTTCTTTTTTGACTTATAGAGTTTTAGCCGGCGACGGCGAATGGCACGGTGGATTGTGTTCACCGACAATGTTTTCTGGAAGTATTCCTGAGCCCATGTTGTGATTTCCATTACAGTAGCATTCCTGTATGTGATGCAGTGCCGTCTAAGGGCCCTGAAGATCACGGGCATCCAGTATGGTTTTCCGGCCTTGACCCTTACGCACAGAGATTGTTCCAGATTCTCTGAATCTTTGGATGATATTATGCACTGTAGATGATGATAACTTCAAACTCTTTGCAATTTTTCTCTGAGAAACTCCTTTCTGATATTGCTCCACAATTTTTCACCACAGCATTGGGGGAATTGGTGATCCTCTGCCCATCTTGACTTCTGAGAGATACTGCCACTCTGAGAGGCTCTTTTTATACCCAATCATGTTGCCAATTGACCTAATAAGTTGCAAATTGGTCCTCCAGCTGTTCCTTATATGTACATTTAACTTTTACGGCCTCTTATTGCTACCTGTCCCAACTTTTTTGGAATGTGTAGCTCTCATGAAATCCAAAATGAGCCAATATTTGGCCTGCCATTTCAAAATGTCTCACTTTCAACTTTTGATATGTTATCTATATTCTATTGCGAATAAAATATAAGTTTATGAGATTTGTAAATTATTGCATTCCTTTTTTATTCACAATTTGTACAGTGTCCCAACTTTTTTGGAATCAGGTTTGTACATGTTTGCTTTTACATGTTTGTACAGGTTTGCTATTTTTGGTTGCATCAAGGACATATACAAAGAGCAACTCGTTTTTGCTTCGCTAGCCAGTTAGCTGTATTATAGTGCATACTTCTCCAACAAACACCAACAAACTTCTCTGTTCATAGGCAAACAGTTGTTCATGCTATAAATTAAACACTACCTTTACAAAAATGCTGCTACTCAGTCATGTATTTGGCTACAGTAAAGCTTTAATCAGGATAAAACTGTATATTGAAAGCTAACAAACAACAGTGACAGTATATCTAAACACTTTGACACAAATACTAAATGAAATACCATTCATAAACGTCCTTTAAAAGCCGCGATTGCAGAGGTTCTGCTTGACCCTCTTCATATGGGTCTGATTCGGCTCAATTTGATACAGCAATATAATCAAATTGAGCATACAATATAACTGAAGCACACGTAACCGGTAACAAATGGTAAGGGGCGTGGCGTTTCCGGACGCTTAAGCGAATCACGATGGCTCTGGATTACACTGGGCCCGCTACCCAATCTGAGCACATTGCGTATTTCGCAGGGAGTGGCTTAATAGAAGCAGGAAGTCAAACGAGCCGTTCATATGACAGTGGAAACAGAGGTGTAGAATAAAGATAAAATATATGAAAAATACAGCGTTTTCAAAAAAACGAAGCATTAAGACATGTTAAACTGCGCCCCAAAAACACAATCAAGCCTAGAAAAACAACACTGAACCACACCTTTAAAGCTGACTATGCTTTCATCACTAAACAGGTTTAATTTACTTTTAACAGATTATGAGTATTATCCTTTGGTAAATTGCTGTTGTGATCTTTGATTGTATTTTACTGTCTTGATGTGTATTTGTATGTTTATGTTATTGTTGTTGCTTTCTTGGCCAGGTCACTCTTGTAAAAGAGATTTTAATCTCAATGAGTTTTTTAACCTGGTTAAATGAATGAATGAATGAATGAAAAGTCAGAGAACGTTTAAGGATGACTGAAAGAAAAACAACGTGAAGAGCAAGAGAAACCCAGAAAAAACAGGCAAGGAAACTGATGCAAAAACTTGAGGCAATGAGATCCAGGCAGTCCAGCAATGATTATGTTAGAGATCAAATTTGAATAAGGAATAACAAATGTATTAATTAAAAATTATAGAGAGAAACAAATTAATTAAGTAATTAATAGTTGATAATAAAATCTGAAGATATGTGAAGATAAAATTAAGACATTTGCAGAATGAAATGAGAGGTAGAAGAGACGAAGCAGAAGCAGCCAGAAGAAGAAGACGCAGAAGAGATGAGAAAAGCAAAAAGACCAAAGAAAAAGCAAAGAAAGTCTAAACTATCAAAGACTCAGTCCGTTTTATACCATAAACATAGGAAAACTTACATCCCACTCAAACTTATGTTTTGGTCTAATAAGAAAAGGTCAAATGGACTTATCCATTATGTCATAATTGGTGTAACGGCTAGGTCAGAGTAACTGGTCAAATGTCAAAGATAGATGAAAATAGATACAAAAGGTGTTGTTTTGACACCCTTAAAGGGTGGTTCATTGCAATTTGACTTTTTTAACTTTAGTTAGTGTGTAATGTTGCTGCTTGAGCATAAACAGTATCTGCAAAGTTACAGCGCTGAAAGTTCAATGCAAACAGAGATATTGTCTTTTAAAGTTATGGCAGTTTAATGCCTACAAAAATGACCGGTTTGGACTACAACGAGCTTCTTCCCGGGTTGGTGACATCATAAACCCTGCAAAACGCCCCCGGGAACACGCAACAAAGTGGCGAGACCATGTCGTGCGGCATAATGGAAGCGACGCATCAAAAGATAATATAACCCATTATAATCTGTGATATTTTCTACACTGGATGTGGCGCTGAAGACAGCTTCCAGAATCTACACGAGTTCAATGCTGGATTTGAAAAGGCTATTACTGAAAGATGAAGCAGTTCCCACTTTAAAAGCAGAAGCTGCTGTTTATCGGCCCCAAACTGTAAGTACGTTTTATTGTTTATACATGTCTTTTAAAGCTGCTGTCCGCAACCTTTTTTTGTGTTCAAAATTTACAAAAAGTATATAATGAGAATGTACAACATGAATTCATTTTCCAAACCGTGTTTTTGTCTTACCCTGAATCATTATGGTACACTTATAATAAGTGCTTATATTATTTCAGACCGGACTGGTAGGACCCGCTGCAGAGTATCACAGTAACTGCGTGACTCGTCATAGAAAAAAAACACTGAACCACCCCTTTAAGGGAATTTAGCAGATCTTGCATTATCACATCTGAAGAAATGGAAACAGACATATTTTGATATAAAGGTACATCAAGTTCAAATGAGAGACTAATTCTGAAAACACCATCGCTTCTGCAGTACTTGGCAGGCGTCCAACCACAAACGTGTCAACATGCCCTGTCACATTGGAACACTTTGAAGAACTACTGAAAATAGCAAGCATACATGCTCTTAAAGATAAAAATAGAATAACCATAAAGGACTACATTAAAGAGTAAATACTTGAAAATATGATTAATATATGGAGTAGGAGTACATGAATATATGAAATCAAAAGTAATATTGATAAATCATAAGCCATAAATGATTATCATGAAATATGAATAAAATGCATGAATATGAATATTGGCCATTCTGGATCCACCAGAAACTAACAGAGAAGAGAGAGGAAATATGAGACAGAAGAAGGTGGAGACACAATGGCTACATTTACATGCACCCAAATAATCCATTTGTAATTAGATTGAAAAACGTTCATGTAAACACCTTAATTGATCCAACTGATCTCGATCCAAATGAAATTTCAATCACAGATATCTCGTGCATCATCGCGCAAGCTTTGAGGCAGTCTGTCTCAATCGAGATGTGTTATTGTTTGCCCTTCATCAATCTCACCGTCAGCATACACTTATATCCATCGGCAACTGTAAGCTTTTTCAGCTGTGGGCAACTAAAAGCCTCAAAGGCACCAGGGCTAAAGTGAAGAGAACAAAAACACGGATCTTTAGGAAGTTTTATTCGTCCACATTCTTCACAATTTCCCATTCTTTTCTCCTCTTCTTATCGCTAGTAAAGCAGTGAAGACTTACATCGCTTCTCTTGTGGCTCATCGACTGAAAATTACAACCTAAAGTTGCACAATGTGGCATCATATATTCAGAGTTGTGTTGCGGTAAAAATAGCAATGCAAGTAGCTGACAGAGTGCAACCATCTGACGTCATTGACATAGAATGCAAACAAAATGGCTCCGCCCATTGTCCAAATATGTTATGGATTTTTTTTAAATAACGTAAACCTTTCATGGGTTTTCTGCTACATCTTTCAGTAAGAAACATCGTTTACATTATATTAAGCCATACAAGTTTTAACACCAGGGGGATCCCTTTAATTTGTGCAGGTGAAAAATCACAGACAGAACGTTTTCTCATGCTGTACTCTTTTAATCTGTCCAGGTATGGTTTATATTTGTTCTTGTTTTCCAGTGTATTCATTTGTTATCAATTGTTCATTTTCAAATTCATGGTTTATTTAAAACTTGCTGCAGGAGATTATTTTGTATGTTTGTAATGATTATTTTTGCACTTAATGTCATTTGTAATGTGTTTTATGTATTTTGTTTTTGATATGTTATCATTGTAATGTTAATTCAGACCGTGTTGAGCATGCTGAGGAGAGGTGAAAAATCACAGACAGAACATTTTCTCATGCTGTAGTCTTTAATCTGTCCAGCGCCATCTAGAGGGCCAGAATAAACTTCCAGTTGTCCCTTTGTCTTCTATTACACAACGCAGATTGGGCAGTAGCCAGAATTAGGCCGGTTACAATCTGGGAATTCAAATCTCTACTCAACTTTTTTTCTGCTTTCTCTCTGTTATTTGTACTAAAGTGATGCATGTAATTGCTCTGAAAGTGGCACTTGGTCACCTTGATTATGCAATGTTATGTTATCATGTTATCACATTACATGTTTGTACTATGTAATGTGCAGCGTAATGATATATTTTGTGTTTGCCTTGGATTACTCATTGTCTTTGAATTTTTTTTATACTATTTAAAGCATTTAGCTTTGGAAAGTCGCTATATAAATGAAACATTATTATTAGCACTGTTGTCACTGTAAAAGAGCGCTGCAGATGTGATTAAATCTGCGTCACCTCTGGCAAACCACATGCAAGAGATACTGTTGAATATTCAATCGGTGACTCTCAAACAGCTACTGCTACCCGTTCCTTGTTGTGAAAGCTGTGTAGCTTTATAATCACCACCCAGGACCGTTTTTGTTGTGATTTGAAGGCCATTTTGCTCCCCAACCTGTGAACCTGTCTATCTTCTGCTGACCATCATGACACTCCAGATCAAGAAATTGTGGTAGTTGTGACTCCACTGCTAAGTGTATTACTGCCCTCCACAGGTCAAAGTTTGAACTAATTGTTATATACTTGTTGTATATGACAATTTAGTAGTGATGGCGAGATGAAGCCTCATGAATCATTGAAGCTTTTCAGCCAAGTGGTTCACAAAAGGGTTAATTTCTCGAGGCTTTATTTGCTCACAATACCACCTGGTGGTCAAAGAGTGTAAAACAAGCAGATACATTACAGATGACCCGATGTGATTTGTGATACACTTAGAAATACACTTAGAAATAACAGTAAATAAAAAATCAATTTCCACATAGACTAATCTATTTATATGAATATAATGATTGTATATAACATAACTGTGTAATATATTGGCTTCAAATGAATGGGACTATTAAATGTGTTTAAATAAATTATTTGGTCATAATAGGCAGGAGGGACGATATTATTCTAAAACCACACATTTTGAGGGGATCCCATGGGTCGCTTATATATCTGTCAAAATGTCGCGCCAAGATTCAAACCGCATCCTGAACCAGTCAGGCGGAAGAGAGGCTTCGGACGTCATCAATGACGTCATTGGTCTAAAGCGATAAAAGCCTCGATACGCGCTTCACTGAAAGTTTCCGGGATTTCTCGACACGCTCTGAAGCCTCGGCACAGAACGTAACATCACTACACCCCCACCTGTGGAGGGCAGTAATACACTTAGCAGTGTCTACACTGCCGGAATTCTAATAGAGAAGAAGAAGAGAGCTAGTTCAAGATGAACATTTATGGTTAAAATGTATAAAAATTGTTTTTGTTTTTTTAGAAAATAAGTGATGGTTTCTCTAGATAAGACCCTTATTTCTCATCTGGGATCGTGTAGAACGCTTTGAAGCTGCAATGAAAATAATTTTGACCTTCAACCATTTGGAGGTCATTGAAGTCCACTATAAGGAGAATAATCCTGGAATGTTTTCTTTTTTTTTTTAATTCTGTTTTTTTACAAGGATTTTACATGTGTATATGTGTATGTGTATATTACAGGGTTACACTGATACAGTTACAGGAAAAGCATTGAATCACACCAAATCTGGTCTTCTATGCAGAATATAAACTCTCCATTTCTCCCACATGTTGTCAAAATAGACTTTTTGAAGCCTTTTCTGAAAAGTAATCCTCTCCATGTTAAACATTGCATATACAATATGATGCCAGTCATCTAATGTTGGGGGATTTGGAATCAACCATTTCTTTGTGATAGCTTTCCGTGCTGCTAAACTCAACATACCAAATATACGTTTGGTCTCTTTATTGTTATATACTGTTGTTATAAATAATAGTTTGTCCCAATTAACTGTCATTTGCATTTTGAAGATTGAGCACAACTCAGCCTGGATTGTAGTCCAGAAATTCTTTAACAGTGGGCATGACCAAAACAAGTGAAAATGGCTCACCCCCTGGACCCCGCAGTTTCTCCAACAACTTGAGGTGCCCATGTAATGAGAGCTTTGTGCGGGAGTAATAAAATATCTGCACAGGCTCTTCCATCCAAAACACCTCCATGAATTTGAACTGGTGATTTTCCATTGAAATTCACAGTGTTTTAACCAAATGTCATCAGATATTGAGAGATTTGAATCCCTTTCCCATTTTTGTTTAATACTAACCGTATTTTTATTTTTAACCTCTTGGAGGTCCTTGTAAATCCTCGACATCAATTTTAGACCAGGCTCAGATTCATAAGCCTTGATGAAAATCTTAAGAATAGGTAAATCAAAGACATTTTTCTCTCTTGTCATGAAACCTTGTATGTGATGACGGGCTTGCAAAAATCTAAAAAAGTCATTGTTATCTAACTGATATTGTCTCTTGATTGACTGAAAGTCTCTTATAGACCCTTTACTGAAAAATAAACTATAGGACGTTATGCCTAGCCCAGGCCAGCCTTTATATGTTCCATCTAATTTATTGGGTAAAAAATCAGGATCATGAGCCACCCATCTCAATACTTTAATCTCTTCTTGCCAGTTGTTTTTATTTATAAATCTTAACCAAAGTTTTAAGGGTAAAGAAATCCACTGATTGACTCTTTCGATCTGCTCCTTAATTAATTTTTTGTCTCCAAGTATAGATTGAATTGGACGATCACTAGACATGTTTAATTCTATTTCTTTCCATCTAGCATGGTAATCTATGTTGCACCAACATATCAGGATCCTCAACTGGGCTGATGTGTAATAAGCAGAGACAGACCCCCCTTATCCTTTGCTAATTGAAGGGTTTGAAGTTTTAACCTGGACTGTTTACCCTGCCAAACAAATTTTGAGATTAATTTGTCCCAGTCTTTGAACTGCTTATCGGTAATAGCGATTGGAAGTGTTTGAAACAAATATAGCAGCCTTGGCAAAATATTCATTTTAACCGTATCAATGCATGATTCAAAGTTCAAAATTGAAAGTAAATCCCATCTCCTAATATCCTTATTTATTTTCTGGCATAGGGGCTTCAGGTTTACATCATAAAGTTTTGATAAATCTTTTGGTATATTCACCCCTAGATATTTTATATAATCCAAGTCCCAATTTAACTGAAATTTAGAGGATACTAGAGGATACTGGGCTTGTCATTAAAACAAAGTATCTGAGTTTTAGGAATATTGGTTAAATAAAGAGTTATCTGGAATAGGTTAAATAAAGAGTTATCTGGATTTGTCAGGTAAATTAAAACGTCATCTGCGAAGAGCGAGATTTTATGTTCTTGACCAAACATCTTTACTCCTGTGATATTACTGTTCTGAATAACTCCTTGGCTTAAAGCAGGGGTCTCCAATCCTGCTCCTGGAGGGCCACTGTCCTGCAGAGTTTAGCTCCAACCCTAATTAAACACACCTGAACCAGCTAATCAAGGTCTTAATATAGGCAAGAATATTCCAGGCAGGTGTGTTGAGGCAAGTTGGAGCTAAACTTTGCAGGACAGTGGCCCTCCAGGAGCAGGATTGGAGACCCCTGGCTTAAAGCCTCAATAAAAATAGCAAAGCATAACGGACTTATTGAACAAACCTGCCTCACTCCTCTTTCTAATTCAAATGGTTTAGAGAAAGCTCCATTGACTTTAATTCTCGCTTTTGGAGATTTATATAGGGCTTGAATTATTTCTATGAATGATTGGTGGAATCCGAATTTTTCTAATACTTTGTACAAGAATGTCCAATTAACCCGATCGAATGCCTTTTCTGCATCGAGGCTTATCAATAACATCTTACTTTGATTTTTAACTACATGATCATCTATATGCAATGTTCGACGAATATTATCCTGTGTCTGTCACTGTTTAATAAAACCGGTTTGATCTAAGCTTACTATCTGAGGGAGAATATTTTCAAGTCTTTTAGAAATAATATGTGTGAATATTTTATAATCTTGATTAAGCACACTAATAGGGCGATAGCTTCCACACTCCAAACTATCCCTTCCATCTTTAGCTAACACGGAAATAGATGCTTCATTCCATGAGGGAGGTATTATTCCAGTTGTCAAGACATAATTAAAAGAGATTTTCAAAATCGGAATCAAGAGATCTTTCATCTCCTTATACCATTCCGAGGGGAAGCCGTCTGGCTCTGGTGCTTTATTAGATTTAGAGTTCGAAATCGCTTTTTTAATTTCCAATTCTGTTATTTCTGAGGTCAAAAATTTGTTCTGGTCTTCACTTACTTTGGGCAAAATTGTTTTATCGAGAAAATCAATCCTGGAATGTTTTCATCAAAAACCTTAATTTCTTTTCGACTGAAGAAAGAAAGACATGAACATCTTGGATGACATGGAGGAGAGTAAATTATCAGGAAATTTTAATTTGAAAGTGAACTAATCCTTAAATGCTGAAGACTCTTGACACAACAGACCCATAAACAATTAAAGGAATGTGGGCGGCTCAGGTTCTTCTGAAGTCAACAGCCATCTCTTTAGTGTCATCAACATTTAGAGATGGGGTATTGACTGTAAATTTGATGATATGGTTTGAAATTGAAATTTAAATAAGAAATTATTTTTAGGTAATTTCCACCAAGTATATTATGTACTTTCCACTCGTTATAGGATTTAATTACTCTAGGTACTTTTCACTCTGTAAGACTTGATTTACCTGCTAGACAAAAACAGAGATCAAGCATCCTGCAATAAAATAATAAAAGAAGTAGTAAAGGACAACGCCTTGCCCTAACCCCAAAAGGACAACCCCTCCCCCACCACACACACACACACACACACACACACACACACACACACACACACACACACACACACACACACACACAAACACACCTTCCCTTCCCCCTGACTCAAGTCACTGAAAGTTCTTCAAGACATATAATGTAACTTGTGTATCTATTGTTTTTCCCTTTTTATATTTGGTATCATTTTAAATGTCTCAGTGCGATTGGTAAAATGGTCTCAATTTCACAGCAGTCAGTGGTATTATGAAGAAGATTGAAAACTAAGGAAAATGTTGTCCTCTCTTTGGGTGGTGCCTTTTGTGAAAACCCACTCCTCTCCCCCAAAACAGGTGTTGGTGCAGTAATTATTTATAACCCTTTTGTTATGGTCCTGGTATAAATGGTAAATTGCAAAGCAGTCAGGGGGGATTTTCTGTAGCCAGAGACCCCCACACAGAGATGAACAAGTGTCTTCAAACACTAGTCCACCACTGTGTGCATGTGCATTTCAACTGATGTTGATTTGTCATTCCCTAATGAGTTGTTAACCTCTCAGATGGACTCACTGTTTTTACAGGATCCATTTACACTGTAAAAAATAATACCCTATATCTCAAAAAAAAATTGTGGCAACAGATTACAAGCAATATTATTAATTAAAATGTATCATATGAGCTTCTTAAAAGTGAACCATTTAAAATGAGTAACTGCAAATAGCAGTTAAGTAAAATTTAAACAAAAATATTGGGTTCATTGGACAAAACAAAACTATATTAATATATACTACTTAATGAAATTATTTTGACATAACACAAAATTAAGTTAATATTATTAATAATTAAGTGGATTATTTAAATTAATGTATTTTAATTAATTAAATCGGATTTTAAGTATAAATAACAGACAAACGTCAAAGATTAAGAACTCTTTATTTATCAGAAAATTGGCCAATACAAATGCAGACAAGGTACTGATTTTCCAGGTAAAGATGACTGGTGTTGTAGTCTGTAATGTAAAAGATCACCCCTTGTTGCAATTTGCAGAATTTACACCGCCATTTCATTACGTTGCACCTAAAAAAACACACGAGTATTTTTAGACGATTTTAATAACAGTTATTATTTTAACACAAATAACTGTTCAAAAAACAAGAAATTAATTTTGTTAAATAAAGTTTATATATTAAATTCCATGAAATCTACAAACCCACAGAATGACTTTTTACAGTGTACTAAAAGGAGGAATATCCATTATAAATTTTCACAGTTGGAATGCGATGTTTCATTAGAGCATTTAAGAGCAGCATGGCAAGAAGATCTTGGAACAGATATTGCAGACTGGCTTGAGCTCTCTAAAAATCAGTGCATTGTACTTGGAGTTATTACACTCTTGGCAAACAAAAAAAATCCACCTCACTGCTCTGTCCTGATTAAAGATGTTATGCACCACCTTCAGCTCGAAAAGATTAGATTTTCTTTAAAAAACAAGACCGATAATTTTTATGCAGTATGGAAACCTTTTATTAATTATTTTAATAAGACAGCAATAATTAAACCCTAATCCCACAATTCCCCCTCCCCCTCCTTTTTTTCTTTTTTCTCCTCCTTTCCCTTCTATATCATTACCTGTATTCAAACTTAAATCATTTACATATGGAAGAATATTATTGCATACTGTATCACCAAAGTGAACCAGGAAACAGGAAACAGGAAACTCTTAAGTTCAGAGAAACTGAAACTGAAGTGCAGTTGAGCTGTTGTGTGTTCATGTCTCTGTATTCAAGCAGTGAAATGGCAGAAGGCAGAATTTCTCAGGATGAGTTCATATGTTCAGTGTGTCTGGATCTCCTGCAGGATCCAGTGACCATTCCCTGTGGACACAGTTACTGTAAGAGCTGTATTACAGGCCGCTGGGATCAGGAGGATCAGATGAGAGTCTACAGCTGCCCTCAATGCAGACAGACCGTCAGTCCAAGACCTGCTTTAGCAGAAAACACCATGCTGGCTGGAGTGGTGGAGAAACTGAAGAAGACTAAACGTCCTTCTGACTGTTACGCTGGAGCTGGAGATGTGCAGTGTGACGTCTGTACTGGAAGAAAACACAAAGCCGTCAAGTCCTGTCTGGAGTGTCTGAACTCTTACTGTCTGAATCACTTTGAAGAACATGAGAGTTTCTTTAAAAGAAAGAGACACAATCTGACTGAAGCCACTGGACGACTGCAGGAGATGATCTGCCAAACACACAACAAACTCCTTGAGGTTTTCTGCCGGACCGATCAGAAGTGTATATGCCTGCTTTGTACGATGGATGAACATAAAAGCCACGACACTATATCAACTACAGCACAGAGGACAGAGAAACAGGTATGAACTATAAACTAGACACTGATGAAATAATGTTGACAGTATTTATATTGGCACCCATATGATCATTCACACTGCAGACGTCAACAGAAGTGAACAGTAGCCGTGAGTGGACTTTCACTGATGAACGTATTTGTGCTCCATATTGAACTTAACAAAAAATATATTGAAAGGCACCATAAACATATTTATCAACATAAACTTTTGTAAATCAGGCTTTGATTAAGCAACATAAAATTCTAGAAAATTTTCACCAGTTTCTTGACAAAATATATCTGTCTCAGTCCATATGAACTCAGTAATTTATAGCTTCACTTCAGGCTTTGGATTCTGTGTTTTCAAAATCAACTTTTGATGGAAATATGTACAGCTCTGTTACGCAGCAGAAACACTGTCAGTGTGAAGCTCTACATCTGTGTCCGTTTCACTTTTATGATACTTTCGCTTGCAGTGTGAAACAGGCCTTGTGCTTCATGTAAATTCAGGAGGTTCAGGAGTTTTAATCTACAGCCATTGGTTATTTATTCCACTTTTACTAGATTCAACTTTTTTAAGCAACTGGACAAGGCATGACCTGGCTAGGCAAACAGGATCAGGCAGGATCAGGTTAAGACAATAGACAGGAGAGCATGTGGCACAAGGAAACAAATATGACAAGCCATGTGCTCACATCAAACATGACAAAAACAAGAGCTCATGGCCAGTGAACATAAGCCATGTGCTCAAACAAAACAAGACACGAACACGTAATGAGAACACTCATAAACCGTGTGTTCACACAAAACACGACAACATGAAAGCATGCAGCCAGTGAAAAACACAAGCTGTGTGTTACGCAGAAAAAACAAATCATAAGGCCGGGTTCACACAGCAAGCGGCAGCAGAGCAGAAGCAGCGCGTATTTTTTTCGGCGCCCATGTTAACAGATGAGAGCGTTCACACCGCACACAGAGGCTGCGCGGCAGCGCGTAGCAGGAGCAGAGCAGAAGCAGCAGTGCCGCGATCATTTCGGCGCTGGGTCTATTTTTGCTGCACTGCTAACACTCAATTAAAGTGAAAGTACACCTTTGATGGACAAAATAAATATGATTTCACACAAAAAGTGCTCAAAATGCACAGAATAAGCATATCTAGTGTGTTTTAACAATAATTGAAGTATGTCATGAAAGAAAATCAATATTAAAAAATATTTATAGAAGATTTACTCATTTAAACTTGTTTTTAATTATTCAGTTTGGGTTAAAGTATGGTATATTATAAAAAACTAAACTAAACTAGCCAGAAAATATGATATATAAACATTATTTTAGTTATTACAAAGACAGCTATATAGGCTCTTGCATACCCAAATCAAACCCGAGTTTGCTGGCTTTTTTCGCTGAGTTTGCTGTGTTGTAAACATGTTCATTCGTCAGATGATGTAAAACACAAAGCTTACCTCATTCGTGTGCAGCAATGGATGACACAAGGCTTTTTTTATTTATTTTTATTTATTTTACTTTTATATGTGAGTGTTGTACACCTTGCATGTTAACAAACTTTCAAGACTATTAAGTTTAACAATGACCAACTTATAAAAACAAATTTATAGCTGTCTTTGTAAAGAAGTGCTCACTTTATATGTAGCTTCGAGCCACTGCTGTGAAAAACAGAGAGCACGAGAACGAGTGAATGCTGTGCTCTCAACAGAAGACAAACACATGGAGAATGAATGTCCAAAATCCTGGCACAGAACCGAAACCAAACTAGACATGAGTGCCGGAATTCGAACACCAGGCTTCAAACATGAATCAAGGCACGCAGACAAGAGATCGCACGCTCACACAAAGACAAGATAATACAGAAGCATCAGGGCTCTGTCACAAAACCAAGAATAAACTAGACTGAAGTGACAGAACTCTGACAGATATAGTGACAGCAGTTTGATCTGACATCTCTGTTCTTGGTTTGTGCTGCAGAACCAGCTGAAGGAGACGCAGAGGTCGTTCCAGCAGAGGATCAAAGCAGAGAGAGAAAGATCTTCAACAGCTGAGAGAGGCTGTGGAGTCTCATAAGGTGAGTCTGGAGAAGAAGAGAAGTTTGAGAAGTCTCAGTCAGGACTCACTGAAGCCACTGTGTGATTGTGATGTGTGTCCTAACAGCGCTCTGCACAGACAGCAGTGGAGGACAGTGAGAGGGATCTTCACTGAGCTCATCCGCTCCATCGAGAGAAGCCGCTCTGAGGCCACACAGCGGATCAGAGATCAGGAAAAGACTGCAGTGAGTCGAGCTGAAGGACGACTGGAGCGACTGAAGCAGGAGATCAATGATCTGAGGAGGAGAGACGCTGAGCTGGAGCAGCTTTCACACACACAGGATCACATCCATTTCCTGCAGGTAACAGAGATCTAGAAGAACAGGATCATAGCAGACTTTAGCAAGAGACTCACAGAGAAACATTTCATGAGAGCAGAATGAGCCTTTGACTGAAGTGTTGTCAGGAATTCTGTGTGTTATGTTATATAATCATAAGGTAGATCCTCATCTAATCATCTTGGTTTAAAATAGACGACACTTATAAATGCATTTCAGCTCTGGAAATCTCTTAGGAAAAATGATCTGAGCTCTTCTGGGATATATATTTAGCTGCCAAACTCCACTAGTGCCACAAACAGTTCAAAACTTACAGAACATTTACACTTTTTTTAACCAAATTTTCCCTTCTGGTTTCTTACATCATGGTGAAATCTTGATAGTCCCAATTTTGAGTAATGTTGTCCAAAGTTGACTCCCTGTGCACCTTACTGCTCAGCCTCCTGGCTCTTTTGTCTCCGCTGGTCCCGAGCAGCCTCCAAGCTCCTGCATTCCAACCATGGAGGTCATCCAAAGCCCCATCATCCTCGCAAGTTCCATCCAGCTCCTCGGCTCCTCCCCTTCCACTGGCTTCATTCAGGTTCCATCCATGTTTCACCAAGGACTACCTGACCTCTAGCTGCGCCTCAGCCCTCCACCCCTATGGCTCCACAAGGCTCCTGCTTCCCTCCGGTTCCTCCTTTGTCCTTGCTCCCACCGGATCTGCCTCTGTCGTCCGAGCCCCAGTTCCAGAGGTGGAGCCGGGGAATCCATAAACAACTAAAAAACTAGTTTTGTTCCTTTTCCTGTGTTTAGTAAATGTATAAACAACCTGCACAACCTGGAATTATCAGAAATGGATAGGCCTATAGAGAATATGACAGATGATTTTTTTTTTTTATATATATATATATATATATTTCTTTTGTGGGCCGTAGTGAAATAATGAGAATTTTCGTGAATCGAGCAGTTTTTTGTGTTAAACAAGATGTTTTTGAGATGAGTAAGCTAATCTAATTAATCTTTTATTATCCTCGCAGCACGTTGGTTATGCGGTGATGCGCTATGAAATTATTGCGGGGCAAAGGACTAAACGGTCTCCACCAGGCACGCCATATGCAAATCCACATGCATGGCCCGTTCACTGTTCAATAGACTGCTGCAATGTCCGAGAGTCTCTCCCGTCTCATGGTGTTTCTCATGTTTTCAGTCGGTGCAAGCAAAGCGAGCAAGAAAATTTTCTTTCACACGATGCGATGTTCATCAGCACAGTGAAGAAAAACTTAAAGAGGTTGCCATTGCCAACGTTTACTTGACTAGTTTTGACTCTCTGAACAGTGAGTTTTCTTGCTTGTGCCCTGATCAGGTCATTCATGTGAACTTGGATATCGCTCAGGACGTGCGCTGTCTGTGGCGGTTTGACTCAAGCCCAAAGTATACTTGGTCCTTCTGCATTTTTTCTGCGTAATTTTCGCCATTGGGGGGGCCCGTGGACGTTTGCAGACCCTGTCCGTGTGCAGCC